>NW_028270176.1:80705920-81005920 GCF_037043375.1 Chiloscyllium plagiosum
CTCTCACACTCTCCCTATCTCACCCCTCTCTCTCAGCCCATTTGTCTCTCAGTCCATCTCTCTCTCAGCCCCTCCCTCTCTCAGCCCCTCTCTCTCTCAGCCCCTCCCGCTCTCACCCACCCTCTCTTGCACCCCCTGTCTCCCTCAGCCATTTTCTCACTGCCCCCTCTCTCTCACCCCCTCTCTCACTCCACTCTCTTTCCCCCTTTCTATTACACCCTCTCTCTCACACCCTACTAACTGTCTCAACCTTTCACCCCCCTCTTCACCACCTCTCCCCCTCTCTCCCCCTCTCTCACCCCTCTCTCCCTCACGCCTCTCTCTTACCCACTCTCTTTCTCACGCCCTCTCTCTCTCACCACTCACTATCTCTCTCACCCTCTCTGTCTCACTGCCTCTCTCTCAACACCCTCTCTCAGCCTCTCTCTCTCTCAGCCACTTTCTCTCACACCCCCTTTCTCTCTCACCTTGTTATCTCTCTCCCCCTCGCTCTATCTTACCACCTCTCTCTCCACCCTCCTCTGTCACTCTCACCCCTTTCTCTCTGTCACCCCTCACCCACTCTCCCCTTTATACCCTCTCTCACTCCCTCTCTCGCTCACCCCTTCACTCTATCTCCCCCGCCCACACCCCGTGTCTCTTACCCACCTCTCTGTGTCTCTCTCTCTCACCCCTCTCTCTCACACCCCTGTCTCTCTCCCGCACTCTCTCTCGCTCTATTGTCTTCTGTCTCTTGCTCCCTTTTTCTCTCTCTCATTCCCCTTCCCTCCCGTGCTCTCCCTCCCTCTCTCTCCCACCCCAATCTCTTTCACATCCCTCCTCTCTCTCACACACACTCTCTCACACACTCGCTCTCACTCCCCGCCTCTTCTCCCGCCACACTCTCTCTCACCCCATTCTCTCTCCTCTCTCTCTCTGTCTCCGTTACCCCTCTCTCTCCCACCCCAATCTCTTTCACATCTCCCCTCTCTCTCACACACACTCTCTCACACACTCGCTCTCACTCCCCGCCCCTTCTCCCGCCACACTCTCTCTCACCCCCTCTCTCTCACCTCTCTCTGTCACCCCTTTCTCTCCCACCCCAATCTCTTTCACATCCCCATCTCTCTGCCTCTTTCTCATCCCCTCTCTCTCCTTCTCACTCCCTCTCTCTCACCCCCCTCTCTCTTAATGCCTCTCTCTCCCACACCCTCTCTGTCACTCACTCCCACCTCCTCCTCTCACTCAGCTCTCTCTCTCTCACCCCCTCTCTCTCCCACCCCCTCTCTCTCACCCCTCGCTCTCTCACCCCTCTCTCTCTCACCCCTCCTTCTCTCACCCTCTCCTTCTAACTCCACTCTCTCTCTTACCCATTCCCCACTTTCTCTCTCAATCACCCCTTGTCTCTCACCCCCCTCTCTCTCTCACCTCCCTCTCTCATATCCCCTCTCACTCCCATCTCACTCTCTCACCCCTCTCTCTCACCACAGTTTCTCTCTGTCCCATCGCCTCTGTTTCTCACCGCTTCTCTCTCAACCCCTTCTCACCCCACCCCCGCTCTCTCTCGCTTTCTCAAACCCCCTCTCGCTCAAACCCCTCTCTCTCTCAACCCCTCTCTCTCACCCTCTCTCTCTCACCCTCTCTCTCTCACAACCTCATCCTCCTCTCTCTCTCTCTCACCCGCTCTCTCTTGCTCTCTCAAACCCCCCTCTCCCTCAACCCTCCTCTCTCACCCTCTCTCTCTCACCTCCCTCATCCTCCTCTCTCTCTCTCTGACCCGCGCTCTCTCGCCCTCTTAAACACCCTCGCTCTCTCAACCCCTCTCTCACCCTCTCTCTCTCTCACCCCCCTCATCCTCCTCCCTCTCTCTCACCCGCTCTCTCTTGCTCTCTCAAACCCCTTCTCTCTCTAAACCCCCTCTCTCTCACCCTCTCTCTCTCACCCCCTCATCCTCCTCTCTCTCTCTCACGCGCTCTCTCGCTCTCTCAAACCCCCTCTCTCTCTAAACCCCCTCTCTCTCACCCTCTCTCTCACCCCCCTCATCCTCCTCCCTCTCTCTCACCCGCTCTCTCTTGCTCTCTCAAACCCCTTCTCTCTCTAAAACCCCTCTCTCACCCTCTCTCTCTCTCACCCCCTCATCCTTCTCTCTCTCTCTCTCACCCGCTCTCTCTCGCTCTCTCTCTCCCTTCTCTCCCTCAATACCTCTTCCTCACCCTCTCTCTCTCACCCCCCTCATCCTCCTCCCTCTCTCACCCGCTCTCTCTCGCTCTCTCAAACCCCCTCTCTCTTTGTCAGCCCCTCGCTTTCTCACCCCCGCTCTCTAAACCCCTTTCTCTCTTACCCCCTCACCCGCGCTCTTTCTCACCCCTCTCTCTCTCAAATCTCCTCTCTCATACCCTTCTCTCTTACTCACCTCTCTTGCACCCCTCCCGCGCTCTCACACACTTCTCTCTCTCTCTCTCTCATCCCCTCTCTCTCACCCCCTCCCTCTCTCCCACCCTCTCTCTATCTCTTTCTCATCCCCTCTCTCTCCTTCTCACTCCCTCTATCTCACCACCCTCATTCTCACCCTCTCTCTCACCCCCTCCCTCTCTCAACCCCCCTCTCTCATTCCCCATCTCTCACCAACCTCTCTCTCAAACCCCCCTCTCTCTCACCCACCTCTCTCTCTCAGCCCCCCTCACCCCCTCTCACACACCTCTCTCTCTCCCACCCCCTCACACCCCATCTATCTTCCCCCACCTCCCTCACCCCTCTCCAAACCCCTTTCCGACCCCCATCCCCCACACACCCCCTCACCCACCTACCCCTCTCACCCCTCTCTCTCACTCCCCTCTTACACCCCCTCTCTCTCTCAAACCCCTCTCTGTCACCCCTCTCTTTCTCTCACCACTCTAACTTTCTTACCTTCTCTCCTTCCCTCTCCCCTCTCTCTCCCCGTCTCTCACCCTCTCTCTCTCACCTCTCTCTCTCTCTCTCACACACACCCCTCTCTCTCACGTCCTCCCTCTCTCATCCCATCCCTCTCTCACACCCTTCCACTCTCACACTCTCCCTCTCTCTCCTCCCTCTCTCTCCCCTCTCTCTCACCCCTCTCTCTCTCACACCCCTCTCTATCACCCTCCCTCTCTCATCTCGTCCCTCTTTCCCCCTCCCACTGACATCCCTCCTCTCTCACACTCTCCCTATCTCACCCCTCTCTCTCAGCCCATTTGTCTCTCAGTCCATCTCTCTCTCAGCCCCTCCCTCTCTCAGCCCCTCTCTCTCTCAGCCCCTCCCGCTCTCACCCACCCTCTCTTGCACCCCCTGTCTCCCTCAGCCATTTTCTCACTGCCCCCTCTCTCTCACCCCCTCTCTCACTCCACTCTCTTTCCCCCTTTCTATTACACCCTCTCTCTCACACCCTACTAACTGTCTCAACCTTTCACCCCCCTCTTCACCACCTCTCCCCCTCTCTCCCCCTCTCTCACCCCTCTCTCCCTCACGCCCTCTCTCTTACCCACTCTCTTTCTCACGCCCTCTCTCTCTCACCACTCACTATCTCTCTCACCCTCTCTGTCTCACTGCCTCTCTCTCAACACCCTCTCTCAGCCTCTCTCTCTCTCAGCCACTTTCTCTCACACCCCCTTTCTCTCTCACCTTGTTATCTCTCTCCCCCTCGCTCTATCTTACCCCCTCTCTCTCCACCCTCCTCTGTCACTCTCACCCCTTTCTCTCTGTCACCCCTCACCCTCTCTCCCCTTTATACCCTCTCTCACTCCCTCTCTCGCTCACCCCTTCACTCTATCTCCCCCGCCCACACCCCGTGTCTCTTACCCACCTCTCTGTGTCTCTCTCTCTCACCCCTCTCTCTCACACCCCTGTCTCTCTCCCGCACTCTCTCTCGCTCTATTGTCTTCTGTCTCTTGCTCCCTTTTCTCTCTCTCATTCCCCTTCCCTCCCGTGCTCTGTCTCACACCCCCGCTCTCTCTCTCTCTCTGTATACCCCCTCTCTCGTGCCCTCTTTCTCTCGTTCACCCCATTTCTCTCTCTCTTTTGACCCCTTTCTTCCTCCCTCCTCCTTGCTCTCATTCTGTCACTCTCTAACGCCCACTCTCTCAGCCCATCTCCCTCACACCACTCTAACTCTCTCATCCATTCACTCGTTCTCTCTCTGTCTGTCTGTCTCTCTCTCTCTCTCTCAACCCATCATTCACTGTCTATCTCAGCCCCTCTCTCACCACTTTCACTCTCTGTCTCACGTCCCATCTCTCTCATCCCTCTTTCGCTCGCTGCCCCCCTTTCTCTCTCACCCCTTCTCTATCTCTCCCCCTTTCTCTCAATCCCTCTCTCTCACCCCCTCTCTCTCCCACTCTCTCTCCCATGTCCTCTCTCTCACCCCCTCCCACACATTTACTCTTTCTCTGACCCCCTCTCTTTCTCTCCCCTCTCTCTCATTCTCAGCCCCCTCTCTCTCCCCTCTCTCTTTCTCCACTCTCTCCCTTTCTCAGCCCTCTCTCCGTTTCTCACCCCACACTCTCTCACCCCTTTATATCTCACACCCTCTCTCTCAACCCCTCTCTCTCACCCTCTCTCTCACCCCCTCATCCTCCTCTCTCTCTCTCACTCACCCGCTCTCTCTCGCTCTCTCAAACCCCCCTCTCTAAATCCCCTCTCTCTCACCCCTTGCTCTCTCTCTCTCTTACCCTTCTCTCTCTCACATCCCACTCTCTAACCCACTTCTCTCTCACCCCCTCACCTGCTCTCTCACTCCTCTCTCATTCCCAAACTCTCTCTCTCTTACATCCTCACCCATACTCTCTCTCACACCCCTCTCTCTCTTACCCTCTCTCTCTTTCACCCCCTCCCTCTCTCCAACCCCCTCCCTCTCTCCCACCCTCTCTCTGTCTCTTTCTCATACCCTCTCTCTCCTTCTCACTCCCTCTCTTTCTCACCCCATCTCACTCTCACTCCATTTCTCTCAAACCCTCTCTCTCTCTCATGCCCTTTCTCCCACCCCCTCTCTGTCTCACCTCCAGTCTTTCTCTGACCTACTCTCACTCCCCCTTTGTCTCTCCCCCTTTCTCTCTCACCCCCTCACATCGCCCTCTCTCACTCACCCCACTCCCTCACCCACCCCCCTCTCTCTCCCACTCCTCTCTCTCTCCCTCTCTCTCTAACCCCCTCTCTCATCCTCTCTCACTCTCTCAACCCCTCTCTCTACCCCTTCTCTCTCACACTCCCCCACTCTCTCTCACCCCCTTCTCTCCCTCAACCCTCTCTCTCTCTCTCTCACTCAACCCCTCTCTCTCTCTACCCCCCTCCCCCTCTCTCTCACCCTTCTCTCCCCCTCTCTCACCCCACTCTGTCTCACCACCCCCTCTCTCAACCCAGCTCACTCTCTCATCCCCTCACTCTCTCCAACCCTTACTCTCTCATCCATCCCTCTCTCAACCCCTCTATCTCAGCCCTTCTCTCTCACCCCTCTCTCTCTCACCCCCTCACCCCTCTCGCTCACCCCCTCTCTCTCGCCCATTCTCTCTCACACCCTCTCCTTCTCACTCCACTCTCTCTTATCCCCTCCCCACTTTCTTTCTCTCAATCACCCCTTCTCTCTCACACCCCTTACCCCTACCTCCTCTCTCTCAACCCCCTCTCTCACCCATGCTCTCTTTCTCACTCACTCTCTCTTTCTCACTTACACTCTCTCTCTCTTTTTTACTCGCACTCTCTCTTTCTCAACCCCTCGCTCACCCACGTTCTCAAACCCTCTCTCTCTTTCCCCCTCTTTCTCCCCTTCTCTCTCCCACTCTCTGCCAATTTTTTCATCCCCTCTCCCCCCTCTACCCCTCTCTCTCCACTCTCTCTCTACCCCTCGCTAGCCCCCCAATCTCGACCCCCTCTCTCCCCCTGTCTCTCACATCCCCTTTCTCTCGCTCCCATCTCACTCTCTCACCCCACTCTCTCTCTCTCTCACCCCACATTTCACTCCTTCCCACCCCTTCTCTCTCACACCCCTTCTCCCTCACACCCCTCTCTCTCACCCCCTCTCTCTCAACACCTTTCTCTCACCCCCTCTTTCTCACCCCCCCTCTTCCTCTCCTCCACTCCTACCCCCTCACTCCCCTCCCCATCTCTCTCCCACCTCTCTCTCCCCCTCTCCTCTTCTCTCTGACACTTCTCTCCCCCTCTCTCTGCCCCCTCCCTCACCCCCTCTCCTCCGCTCTCTCCTCATCAGAACCCCCTCTCCCATCTCTCTCCCCCTCTCTCCCCCTCTCTCTCCTCCTCTCTCACCCCCTCTCCTCTGCTCTCTCCTCCTCACAGCCCCCTCTCCCATCTCTCTCACGCCCTCTCCCCCTCTCTCTCCTCCTCTCTCCCCTCCTCTCTCGCCTCCCTCTCTCTCCGCCCTCTCTCTCTCTCGCATCCTCTCTCTCTCTCACTCTTCCACTCGCTCTCTTCCTCTTGCTCTCTCTCACTCTCTCACCCTCTTCTCACACTCTCTCTTCTCCCTGGCTATTTCCCTCTCTCTTGCCTCCCTCTCTCTCTCATCTCACGGTCTCTCTCGCTCGCTCTCTCTCGCTCTTTTTCTCTCTCTCTCTCTCTGTCGCTCATGCTCTCTGTCTGTCTGTCTGTCTCCCTCTCTCTCAGTCCACCCTACTTCTCTCACTCTTGCTCTATCGTTCTCTCTGTCTGTTGCTCTCTCTCTCTCCGTCTCTCTCTCTCTCAGTCCTCCCCCTCACCTCTTCTCTCTCGCAACCCATCTTTCTCAACCCCTCTCTCTCACCCCTCGCTCTCTTACTCCTCTCTCTCACACACTCCCTCTCTCTCACTCCCCCCTCTCATTCCCATCTCACTCTCTCACCCCTCTCTCTCACCACAATCTTTCTCTCTCTGTCCCACCCCCTCTGTATCTCACACCTTCTCTCTCATCTCCCTCTCACCACACCCCTCTCTCTCACCCCTTCTCTCTCACCCCCTCTCACCCCTAACCCCTCTCTCTCACCCCCCTTTCTCTCACCCGCGCTCTCTTTTTCACTCACTCTCTCTCTTTCTCACCCCCTCTCTCACCCCTTCTCTCTCAACTCTTCTCTCTCCCGCCCCCTCTCTCTCTCTTCCCTCTCTCCCCCTCTCTCTCCCCTCTCTTGCCCCCCACTCTCTACCCCCACTCTCTCACTCCCATCTCACTCTCTCACCCCACTCTCACTCTCTCCCGCACTCTCTCTCTCTTAGCCCACGTCACACTCTCTCCCCCACTCTCTCTCTCTAAGCCCACGTCTCTCTCTCTCACTCACATCTCACTCTCTCACCCCACTCTCACCCTCTCCCCCACGTCTCTCTTTCGCCCACCCTCTCTATCTCCTACCCTTTCTCTCTCACACCCCTTCTCTCTCTCACAGCCCTGTTTCTCACCCCCTCTCTCAATTCCTCTCTCTCACCCCCTCTCTCTCAACACCTCTCTCACCCCCTCTCTCCTCCTCTCTCTCACCCCCTCTCTCCCCCTTCTCCTGTCTGTCTCTCTCAGTCCACCTTATCTCTCTCACCTCTTCTCTCTCACTCTTGCTCTATCGTTCTCTCTGTTCTGTTGCTCTCTCTCTCCGTCTCTCTCTCTCAGTCCTCCCCCTCACCTCCTCTCTCTCTCAACCCATCTTTCTCAACCCCTCTCTCTCCCCTCTCTCTCTAACCCTCTCTCTCTCACCCCCTCTTTCCCCGTCTCTCTCTCAACCCCCTCTCTGTCAACCCCTCTCTCAATCTCTCTCTCCACCTCTCTCTCAACCGCTCTCTCTCACCCCCTTTCTCCCACTCCCCTTTCTCTCACGACCCTTCCTTCTCTCACCACCTTCTCTCTCAACCGCGCTCTCTCACCCCTCTCTGTCTCACCCCCCCTCACCCCCTCCCTCTCTCCCACCCTCTCTTTATCTCTTTCTCATCCCCTCTCTCCTTCCCTCTCCTTCACTCTAACCCCTCTCTCTCTCTTCCCCTCTCTCTCTCACCCTCTCTCTCTCACTCCCATCTCTCTCTTTCTCAACCCCACTCTCTCTCATTCCCCATCTCTCACCAACCTCTCTCTCACACCCACTCTCTCTCTCACCCACTTCTCTTTCTCAACCCCCCTCACTCCCTCTCACCCAGCTCTCTCTCACACACCTCTCTCTCCCACCCCCTCTCACACCCCCTCTATCTCCCTCCCAGCTCCCTCACACCCCCACCCCCATCACCCCCACACTCCCTCACCTACCTACCCCTCTCACCCCCCACTCTCACCCCCCTTACTCCTCCTCTCTCTCTCAAGCCCCTCTCTCTGTCACCCCTCTCTTTCTCACACCACTCTAACTCTCTTACCTTCTCTCCCTCTCTCTCTACCCCTCTCTCCCCCTCTCTCATTCCTCTCTCTCCCCCTCTCTCACTCCTCTCTCTCACCTCTCTCTCTCTCACACCCCTCTCTCTCTCCCGCCCTCCCTCTCTCATCCCGTCCCTCTCTCACCCCCTTCCACTCTCACACCCTCCCTCTCTCCACGCTCTTTCTGCCCTCTCTCTCACCCCTCTCTCTCTCACACCCCTCTCTATCACCCTCCCTCTCTCATCCCGTCCCTCTTTCCCCTCCCACTCTCATCCCTCCTCTCTCACACACTCCCCATCTCACCCATCTCTCTCAGCCCATCTCTTTCTCAGGCCCTTTCTCTCTCAGCCCCTCCTACTCTCACCCACCCTCTCTTGCACCCCATATCTCTCTCAGCCCCTCTCTCTCACTGCACCCCTCTCTTACCCCCTCTCTTATTCCACTCTCTCTCACACCCTACTAACTCTCTCTCACCCCTAGCAACCCCTCTCTCTCACCCCCAGTCGTTTTCTCAACCCCTTCTCTCTCTCAACCCCTCTCTATCTCAACCCTGCTCTCTCACCCCTCTCTCACACCCCTCACCAAACCCTCTCTCAACACCCCCTCATTCTCTCATCCCCTCACTCTCTCACCCCCTCACTCACCCCTCTCTCTCTTCCCCTCTCTCTCTCTCACTCCCCTCTCTTTCTCTCTCAACCCGTCTTTCTCACCACTCTCTGTCACGCCCTCTCTCTCACCCCTCTCTTTCTCTATCAACCCCTCTCTCACCACTCCCTCTCTCTCTCTCACACCCATCTCCCTCTCACACTCCTCTCTCTCCATCACCCCTCTCTCTCCCAGCCCAATCTCTTTCACATCCGCCCCTCTCTCTCACACACACTCTCACACACCCTCCCTCTCTCACCACCTCCCTCTCTCCCACCATCTCTCTGCCTCTTTCTCATCCCCTCTCTCTCCTTCTCACAGCCTTTCTCTCACCCCCTCTCTCTCTCACCCCCCCCCTCTCCCATCCACTCTCTGTCACTCACTCCCACCTCTCCCTCTCACCGCCCTCTCACCCAGCTGTCTCTCTCTCTCACCACCTCTCTCTCACCCCCTCTCTCTCACCCCTCGCTCTCTCACCCCTCTCTCACACCCATCTCTCTCTCACACCTTCTCCTTCTCACTCCACTCTCTCTCTTACCCCCTCCCCACTTTCTCTCTCTCAATCACCCCTTGTCTCTCACCCCCTCTCTCGCAAACCTCTCTCACTCCCTGTGTCTCTCACCACCCCTCTCTCACTATCCCCTCTCTCAACCCCCTCACTCTTTCACCCCTCTCTCTCTCACCACAGTCTCTCTCTCTCTGTCCCATCACCTCTGTCTCTCACCCCTTCTCTCTCAACCTCTTCTCACCCCACCCCCTCTATCTCACCCCTCGCTCTCTCACCTGGTCTCTCTTTCTCACTCACTCTTTCTCTTTCTAACTTACACTCTCTCTCTTTTTCACTCACTCTCTTTCTCTTTCTCACCCCCTCTCTCTCATGCCGTCTCTCAACTCCTCTCTCTCTCCCTCAACTCCTCTCTCTCCTCTCTCTCACTTCTCTCTACCCCCTCTCTTGCCCCCCACTCTCTACCCCCCTCTCTGCCCCTGTCTCTCACACCCCCTCTCTCTCACTCCCATCTCACTCTCTCACCCCACTCACTCTCTCATCCCACACTCACTCTCTCACTCCACTCTCTCTCTCTAAGCCCGCGTCTCTCTCTCTCTCACCCCTTATTTCCCTCATCTCTCTCAACCCCTCTCTCTCAACCCCTCTCTCTCCACCCCCTCCCTCAACCGCGCTCTCTCAACTTCTCTGACTCTCAATTCCTCTCTCTTTCTCCCCTCTCTCTCCCCCTCTCTCTTGCCCCCATCCTCTACCCCCTCTTTCCCGCGTCTCTCACATCCCTCTCTCTCACTCCCATCTCACTCTCTCACCCCACTCGCACTCTCTCCCCCCACGTCTCTCTCTCTCTCCCGCCCCCTCTGTCTCCCACCCTTTCTCTCTCACACCCGTTCTCTCTCACACACCCCTGTTTCTCACCTCCCCTCTCAATTCCTCTCTTTCACCCCCTCTCTCTCAACACCTCTCTCTCTCACCCTCTCTCTCCCCCTCTCTCCCCCCTCTCCTCCTCTATCCACCCATCTCTCTGCCCCCTCTCTCTCCCCTCTCCCTCTCCCTCCCCCTCCCCCGCCCCCTCTCTCCTCCTGTCTCCCCTCCTCTTTCGCCCCTCTCTCCCACACCCCTCTCTTACGTCTCTCTCTCTCTCACACTTCAGCTCGCTCTCTTCCCCTTGCGGTCTCTCTCACTCTCTCATCCTCTTCTCACATTATCTCTCTCTCCCTGCCTCTCTCCCTCTCTCTTGCCTCCCTCTCTCTCTTATCTCACGGTCTCTCTCATTCGCTCTCTCTTGCTCGTGCTCTCTCTCTCTCTGTCGCTCATGCTCTCTCTGTCTGGCACTCTCACTCTCTCACTACCACTCTCTCAGTCCACCCTACCTCCCTCACCTCTTCTCTCTCACTCTTGCTTTATCTCTCTCTCTGTCTGTCTGTCGCTCTCTCCGTCTCTCTCTCAGTATCCCCCCTCACCTCCTCTCTCTCAACCCATCTTTCTCAACCCCTCACTCCCCCCCTCTCTCACCCCCCTTCTCTCTCACCCCCTTCTCTGTCTCAACCCCACTCTCTTTCAACTCAGCTCTCTCTCACCCCTTTCTCACCCCCCATCACCACCACCTCGCTCAAATCCCCTCACTCTCTGATCCCCTCACTCTCTCACCCCCTCACTCTCCCCTCTCTCTTTTCCACTCTCTCTCTCAACCCTGTCTTTCTCTGTCAACCCCTCATTCCCTCTCTCTGTCAGCCCCCTTTCTCTTCACCCCCCTCTCAACCCCCCTCAATCGCTCATCCCCTCACTCTCTCACCCCATCAGTCTCTCACTCCCCCTCTCTCAACCATCTATCTCTCTCACATCCATCTCTCTCTCACTCCCCCTCTCTCTCTCCCCTCTCTCTCCGTCACCCCTCTCTCTCCCACCCCAATCTCTTTTACATCCCCCCTCTCTCTCACACACACTCTCACACACCCTCTCTCTCGCACCCCCTCTCTCTCGCCCCCTCTCTCCCACACCCTCTCTGTCACTCACTTAAATCTCTCCCTCTCACCGCCCTCTCACCCCACTCTCTCTCACACACCCCCTCTCTCAACCCTCTCTTTCTCCCACCTTCCTCTCTCTCAACCCCTCTCTCTCACCCCTCTCTCTCACACCCTCTCTCTCACCCCTCTCTCTCACCCCCTCTCTCAACACCCCCTCTCTCAACACTCCTCAAACTCTCATCCCCTCACTCTCTAACCCCCTCAGTCTCTCACCCCCTCTCTCTCAACCCCTTTCTCACACATCCATCTCTCTCTCACCCCCCTCTCTCTTCCCTCTCTCTCTGTCACCCCTTTCTCTCCCACCCCAATCTCTTTCACATCCCCATCTCTCTGCCTCTTTCTCATCCCCTCTCTCTCCTTCTCGCTCCCTCTCTCTCACCCCCATTCTCTCTCACCCCTCTCTCTCCCACTCCCTCTGTGTCACTCACTCCCACCTCTCCCTCTCACTGCCCTCTCACCCCATTCTCTCTCTTACCCACTCCCCACTTTCTCACTCTGAAACACCCCTTGTCTCTCACCCCTCTCTCTCACACCTCTCTCTCACTCCCTGTGTCTCTCACCACCCCTCTCTCACCACCCCCTCTCTCAACCCCCCCTCACTCTCTCATCCCCTCTCTCTCACCCCTCTCTCTGTCACCCCCTCTCACCCCTCCTCTATCTCACACCCCCTCACCCCTCTCCCTTTCTCTCTTACCCTGCGCTGCCCCTCTCTCTAACCCCTCTCACCCCTCTCGGTCACCCCCCTCTCTCTAACCCTCTCTCTCGCCCCTCTCTTTCTCTCTCAACCCCTCTCTCTCACCGCGCGCTCTCTCACTCCCTCTCTCGCTCACTGCCCCCTCTCACCACACCCTCTCTCAACAACCCTCACTCTCTCACCCCCTCTCTCTCAACCCCTCTCTCTCTCACATCCATCTCTCTCTCACCCCTCTCTCTCTCCTCTCTCTCTCTCCGTTACCCCTCTCTCTCCCACCCCAATCTCTTTCACATCCCTCCTCTCTCTCACACACACTCTCTCACACACTCGCTCTCACTCCCCGCCTCTTCTCCCGCCACACTCTCTCTCACCCCACTCTCTCTCCTCTCTCTCTCTGTCTCCGTTACCCCTCTCTCTCCCACCCCAATCTCTTTCACATCTCCCCTCTCTCTCACACACACTCTCTCACACACTCGCTCTCACTCCCCGCCCCTTCTCCCGCCACACTCTCTCTCACCCCCTCTCTCTCACCTCTCTCTGTCACCCCTTTCTCTCCCACCCCAATCTCTTTCACATCCCCATCTCTCTGCCTCTTTCTCATCCCCTCTCTCTCCTTCTCACTCCCTCTCTCTCACCCCCCTCTCTCTTAATGCCTCTCTCTCCCACACCCTCTCTGTCACTCACTCCCACCTCCTCCTCTCACTCAGCTCTCTCTCTCTCACCCCCTCTCTCTCCCACCCCCTCTCTCTCACCCCTCGCTCTCTCACCCCTCTCTCTCTCACCCCTCCTTCTCTCACCCTCTCCTTCTAATTCCACTCTCTCTCTTACCCATTCCCCACTTTCTCTCTCAATCACCCCTTGTCTCTCACCCCCCTCTCTCTCTCACCTCCCTCTCTCATATCCCCTCTCACTCCCATCTCACTCTCTCACCCCTCTCTCTCACCACAGTTTCTCTCTGTCCCATCGCCTCTGTTTCTCACCGCTTCTCTCTCAACCCCTTCTCACCCCACCCCCTCTCTTCACCCCTCGCACTCTCACCCCCTCTCTCTTTCTCACTTATACTCTCTCTCTTTTTCACTCACTCTCTCTCTTTCTCACCCCTCTCTCTCTCCCCCTCTCTCTCCCCTCTCACTACCCCCTCTCTTGCCCCCCACTCTCTACCCCCTCTCTCCCCTGTCTCTCACACCCCCTCTCTCTCACTCCCATCTCATTCTCTCACACCACTCACTCCCTCACCCCACGCTCACTCTCTCACCCCACTCTCTCTCTCTCTCTTAGCCCACGTCTCTCTCTTTCTTACCCCTTATTTCCCCCAATCTCTCTCAATCCATCTCTCTCAACCCCTCTCTCACCCCCTCTCTCTCTCAATCCATCTCTCTCAACCCCTATCTCACCCCCTCTCTCTCTCAACCCCCCTCTCTCAACCGTGCTCTCTCACCCTCTCTCTCACTCCACTCTGTCTCTCACTCCCCTTGTCTCTCTCTCTCTTACGCCCTTCTCTATCTCAACCCCTCTCTATCTCAACCCCGCTCTCTCTCAACCCTCTCTCTCTCACACCCTCTCCTTCTCACTCCTCTCTCTCTCTTACCGTCTCCCCACTTTATCACTGAATCACCCCTTGTCTCTCAACCCCTCTCTCTCCCACCTCCCTCTCTCTCACTCCCTCTCTCTCTCTTAGCCCTCTCTCACACCCCCTCTCACTCCCATCTCACTCTCTCTCCCCCCTCTCTCATCACAGTCTCTCTCTCTCTCTCTCTGTCCCATCCCTTCTGTCTCTCACCCCTTCTCTCTCACCCCTTCCCTCCCTACCCTTCTCTCTCACCCCTCGCTCTCTCACCCCCTCTCTCTTTCACACTCACGCTGTCTCTTTCTCACTTACACTCTCTCTCTTTTTCACTCACTGTCTCTCTTTCTCACCTCCTCTCTCTCAACCCCTCTCTCTCACATCCATCTCCCTCTCTCCCCCCTCCCCTCTCTCTCTGTCACCCCTTTCTCTCCCACCCCAATCTCTTTCACATCCCCCCTCTCTCTCACACACACTCTCAAACACCCTCGCTCTCTCACCCCCTCCCTCTCTCCCACCATCTCTCTGCCTCTTTCTCATCCCCTCTCTCCTTCTTGCTCCCTCTCTCTCACCCCCTCTCTCTCACCCCCCTCTCTCTCTCTCACCCCTCTCTCTCCCACCCCCTCTCTGTCACTCACTCCCACCTCTCCCTCTCAGCGCCCTCTCACCCAGCTCTCTCACCTTCCCACCCCCTCTTTCTCTCTCCCCTCTCTCTCTCAACCCCTCTCTCTCTCAACCCCTCGCTCTCACCCCTCGCTCTCACCCCTCTCTCCCACACTCCCTCTCTCTCACTCCCTCTCTCTCTCACCACCCCCTCTCTCAAACCCTCTCACTCTCATCCCCTCACTCTCTCACACCCTCACTCTCTCACCCCCTCTCTCTCACCCCTCTCTCTCACCCCCTCTCTCTCTCTCACCCCCTCTCTCTCCCACCCACTCTCTGTCACTCACTCCCACCTCTCCCTCTCAGCGCCCTCTCACCCAGCTCTCTCACCTTCCCACCCCCTCTCTCTCTCTCCCCTCTCTCTCTCTCAACCCCTCTCTCTCTCAACCCCTCGCTCTGACCCCTCGCTCTCACCCCTCTCTAGCCCTTCTCTTGCCTCCCACTCACTACCCTTTCTCTCCCCCTGTCTCTCACACCCCCTCTCTCTCACTCCCATCTCACTCTCTCACCCCACTCTCTCTCTCTTAGCCTACGTCGCTCTCTCTTTCCCACCCCCTCTGCCTCACACACCTTCTCTCTCACATCCTTCTCTCTCACACCCCTTTTCTCTCACACCCCTGTTTCTCACCCTCTCTCTCTCTCACTTCCTCTCTCTCACCCCCTCTCTCTCAACACCTCTCTCTCAGCCCCCTCTCTCCCCCTCTCTCTCTCCCCTCCCTCTTCCCCCTCTCTCTCCACCCCTCTCTCTCTCTCCCCCTCTCTCTCTCTTCCCCTCTCTCTTTCCCCCTTTCTCTCTCCCCCTTCCCCTCTCTCTCCTCCTCTCTCTCCTCCTCTCTCTCACCCCTCTCTCTCACCCACTCTCTATCTCACACCCTCTCCTTCTCACTCCACTCTCTCTCTTACCCCCTCCCCACTTTCTCTTTCTCAATCACACTTTGTCTCCCTCACCCTCTCTCTCACACCTCTCTCTCACTCCCTCTGTGTTTAACCGCCCCCTCTCACCACCCCCTCTCTCAACCCCCCTCACTCTCTCATCCCCTCTCGCTTTTACCTCTCTGTCTCCCCTCTCACCCCTCTTCCCTCTCACCCCCTCACCCCCTCCCTCTCTCACCCACTTTCTCTCTTACCCCGCGCTCTCTCTCTAACCCCTCCCCCTCACCCCTCTCGCTCACCCCCTCTCTCTCACCCACTCTCTCTCTCTCACACCCTCTCCTTCTCACTCCACTCTCTCTCTTACCCCCCACTTTTTCACTCTCAATCAACCCTTCTCTCTAAACCCCTTCTCACCCCCATCCCCCTCTCTCTCCACATCTCTGCCCCCTCCTTCTCCCCCTCCATCTCCCTCTGTCTCTCTCACCCCCACTCTCTCCATCCCATCTCACTCTCTCACCCCACTCTCTCGCTCTCACCCCACGTCTCTCTCTCCCTCTCCACCCCTATTTCTCACACCCCTTCTCTCTCACACCCCTTCTCTCTCTCTCACCTCTTCTCGCTCTCACACCCCTTCTCTCTCACACCTTCTCTCTCTCTCACCCCTCTCTCTCTCACCCCTCTCTCTCTCACACCGACTCTCTCTCAAACACACCCTCTCTCTCACACCCAATCCTTCACCCCCTCTTTCTCACCCCTCTCTCACTCCCCTCTCTCTCTCCTCCCCTCTCTCTCCCCTCTTCCCCCCACCCCTGTCTCTCCCCTGTCTCTCCCCACTCTCTCCCCCCTCTCTACACGCTTTGTCTCCAGCACCTCTCCCCCACTCTCTCTCTACCCTTCTCTCTCCCCGCTTTTTCTCCACCTATCTCTCCCCACTCTCACACCCTCTCTCACCAACCCCTCTTTCACCCCCTCTCTCTCATCCCCCTCTCTCCCCCCCTCTCTGTCTCCCCTGCTATCTGTCTCCTCTCTCTCTGTTGCCCTCTCTCTGCCCCCTCTCTGTCCCCTCTCTCTCTGTTCCACCCTCAGTTCCCCCCCTCTGTGTCCCCCCTCTGTCCCCTCTCTCTGTCCCCCTCTCTCTGTCCCCCTCTCTCTGTCCCCCCTCTCTCTGTCCCCCTCTCTCTCTTCCCCCTTTCTCTGCCCCCTCGCACTGTTCCCCGCTCTCTGTCCCCCCATCTCTATCACCCTCTCTCTGCCCCCCCTCTCTCCCCCACTCTGTCCCCCTCCCTCTGTCCCCCTCCCTCTGTTCTCCCATCTCTGTTCCCCCTCTCTGTCCCCCCTCTCTGTCCCCCTCTCTGTGCCCCCCCACTCTGGTCCCCCCCGTCCCTCCATCTGTCCTCTCTCTCTGTCCCCTCTCTCTCTGTCCCCCTCTCTCTCTCTATCCCGCTCTCTCTCTCTGACCCCTCGCTCTGTCCCCCTCTCTATGCCCCCCCACTCTGGTACGCCCCGGTCCCCCCTCTGTCCTCTCTCTCTCTGACCCCTCTCTCTCTGCCCCCCCTCTCTTTGTCCCCCTCTCTCTCTGTCCCCTCTCTCTCTGTCCCCCTCTCTCTGTCCCCCTCTCTCTGTCCCTCGTCTCTCTGCCCCCCCCCCCTCTGTCGCCCTCTCTCTGTCCCCGTCTCTCGGTCCCCCCCTCTGTCCGCATCTCTCTGCCCCCTCTCTCTTTCGCACTCTCTCTGCCCCTTCTCTCTCCCCGCTCTCTGACCCCCTCTCTCTGTCGCCCTCTCTCTGCCCCCTCTCTGTCACCGTCTCTCTGTCCCCCCTCCCTCTGCCCCCCTCTCTCTGCCCCCCTCTCTCTGTCGCCCCTCTCTCTGTCCCCACTCTTCTCTCTCCCCACTCTCTATCCCCCCTCTCTCTGTCCCCATTTCTCTGTACCCCCTGCTCTCTGTCCCCCTCTCTCTGCCCCCTCTCTGTCACCATCTCTCTGTCCCACCTCCCTCTGTCCCCTCTCCCTCTGTACCCCTCTCCCTGTCCCCTCTCTCTGTCCCCCTCTCTCTCTGTCCCTCCTCTTTCAGCCCCCCTCTCTCTTTTCCCCCCTCTGTTCCCCCCTCTGTCGCCCCCTCTCTGCCCCCTCTCATTGTTCCCTGCTCTCTGTCCTCCCATCTCTATCGCCCTCTCTCTGCCCCTCTCTCTCCTCCACTCTGTAACTTCCATCTGTACCCCTCCCTCTGAACCCTCCCTCTGACCCCCTCCCTCTGTTCTCCCTCTCTCTGTTCCCCCCCCCCCTCTCTGTCCCTCTCTCTCTGGCCCCCACTATGGCCCCCCCATTCCCCCCTCTGTCCTCTCTCTCTCTGACACCCTCCCTCTCTGTCCCCCTCTCTCTCTGCCCCCCTCTCTCTGCCCCCTCGCTCTGTTCCCCGCTCTCTGTTCCCCCATCTCTATCGCCCTCTCTCTGCCCCCTCTCTGTCCCTGTCTCTCTGCCCCCCCGTCACCGTCTCTCTTTCCCCCCTCTCTCTTTCCCTCTTTCTCAGCCCACTCTCTGTCACCGTCTCTCTTTCCCCCCTCTCTCTGTCCCCGTCTCTCTGCCCCCTCTCTCAGTACACCCTCTCTCTGTCCCAAACCTCTGTCCCCCCTCTCTGTAGCCCTCTCTCTGCCCCCTCTCAGTCACCATCTCTCTGTTCGCCCCCGTCCACCTCTCTCTGTCGCCCGCTCTCTGCTCCCTCTCTGTCACAGTCTCTCTGCCCCTCTCTCTCTGTCTTCCCCTCTCTGACCCCCCCATAGCCCTTTCTCTGCCCCCTCTCAGTCACCATCTCTTTGTTCATCCCCCGTCCACCCCTCTCTGTCCCCCTCTCTCTGTCGCACTTTCTGTCACCGTCTCTCTGTCCTCCCTCGGTCTGTCTCCCTCCCACTGTCCCCCTCTCTCTGCCCCCTCCCAGTCACCATCTCTTTGTCCCCCCTCCCTCCGCCCGCTTCCCTCTGTCACCCCCTCTCTATCCCCCTCTCCCTGTCCCTTCTCTGTCCCCCTCTCTCTCTGTCCCCCTCTTTCTGTCCCTCCTCTCTCTGTCCCCCTCTCTCTGCCGCCCCTCTCTGTCCCCCTCTCTCTGTCTCTCCTCTCTCTGTCCCCCCTCTCTCTGCCCCCTTTCTCCCCCACTCTCTCCCCCATTCTCTCCCCCACTCTGTCCCCCCCTCTCTGCCCCCTCTCTCTGTCCCCTCTCTGTCCCCCTCTCTCTCTGTTCCCCTTTCTATGTCCTTCCTCTCTCTCTGTCCCCCCTCTCTCTGCCCCCTCTCTCCCCCACTCTTTCCCCCATTCTCTCCCCCACTCTGTCCCCCTCTCTCTGTAGCCCTCTCTCTCCCCCACTCTCTCCACCACTCTCTGTGTCCCACTGTCTGTCCCCCTCTCTCTGTGCCCCTCTCTATGTTGCCCTCTCTCTGTCCCACTCTCTCTCTGACCCCCTCTCACTGATGCCCTCTACCTCCCCCGCTCTCTGTCCCCCGCTTTCTGTCCCCCTCTCTCTGTCCCCCCTCTCTCTGACCCCCAGCTCTCTGTCCCCCGTTCTCTGCTCCCCGGCTCTCTGTCCCCCTCTTTCTATGTTCCCCCTCTCTGCCCACTCTCTCTGTCCCCCTCTCTCTCTGTCCCCCCTCTCTTTCCCCCTCTCTCTCTGTCCTCCTCTCTCTGTCCCCCCTCTCTTTCCCCCTCTCTCTCTTTCCCCCTCTCTCTCTGTCCCCCTCTCTCTGTCCCCCTCTCTCTGTCCCCCTCCCTCTCTGTCCCCCCTCTCTGCCCCCCTCTCTCTCTCTCTGTCCCCCCCTCTCTCTGCCCCCTCTCTCTCCCCCGGTCTCTGTCCCTCTCTCTCGGTTGCCCTCTCTCTGCCCACTCTCTGTCCCTCTCTTTCTGCCCCCCCTCTCTCTCCCCCACTCTGTCCCCCTCTCTCTGTTCCCCTCTCTCTGTCCCCCCTCTCTCTGTCCACCTCTCTCTGTCCCTCCTCTCTCTGACCCCTCTCTCTGTCCCTCTCTCTGTCCCCCTCTCTCTCTGTCCCCCTCTCTCTCTGTCCCCCTCTCTCTGTCCCCCACTCTCTCTCCCCCTCTCTCTGTCCCCCCTCTCTCTGTCCACCTCTCTCTGTCCCTCCTCTCTCTGTCCCCCTCTCTCTGTCCCCCTCTCTCTCTGTCCCCCTCTCTCTCTGTCCCCCTCTCTCTGTCCCCCACTCTCTCTCTCTCCCTCTCTCTGTCCCTCCTCTCACTACCCCCCTCTGTCGCCCTCTCTCTGCCCCTACTCTGTCACCATCTCTCTGTCCCCTCTCCCTCTGTTCCCTCTCGCTCTGTCCCCTCTCTCTGTCCCCCCCCACTCTGGTGCCCCCCATCCCCTTTCTGTCCTCTCTCTCACTGTCCCCTCTCTCTCTGTCCCCCCCTCTCTATATCCCTCTCTCTCTCTGACCCCCTCTCTCTGCACCCTCGCTCTGTTCCCCGCTCTCTGTTCCCCCATCTCTATCGCCCTCTCTCTGCCCCCTCTCTGTCACCGTCTCTCTGTCCCCCCTCTCTTTGTCCTCGTCTCTCTGTCTCTCCTCTCTCTGTCCCCTTCTCTCTCCCATCCGCCTCTCTCTGTCCTTCCTTCACGCTGTCCCCCTCTTTCTGACCCCTCTCTCTGTCACCCTCTCTCTGCCCCCTCTCTGTCACCTCTCTTTATGTCCCCGTCTCTCTGTCCCACTGTCTCTGTTCCCCCTCTCTCTCTGTCCCCCTCTCTCTCTGTCCCCCTCTCTCTGTCCCCCTCTCTCTGCCCCTCTCTCTCTGTCCCCCTCTCTCTGCCCCTCTCTCTCTGTCCCCTCTCTCTGTCCCCTCTCTCTCTGTCCCCCTCTCTCTGTCCCCCTCTCTCTGTCCCCCCTCTCTTTGTCCCCGTCTCTATATCCCCATGCTCTCTCGGTCCCCATCTCTTACTGTTCCCCCCTCTGTCCCTCCACTCTCTGTCCTCTCCCCCCCTGTACCGCACGACCTCATCTGTCCCACTCTCTCTGACCCTCTCTCTCTTCCCCCTCTCTCTGTCCCCGCTCTCTGTCCCCCGCTCTCTGTCCCCCCTCTCTCTGTCCCCCTCTCTCTGTCCCCCTCTCTCTGTCCCCACTCCCTCTGACCCCCTCTATCTTCCCCACTCCCTGTGCCCCTCTCTCTGCCCCCCCTCTCTGTCCCCCTCTCTCTGTCTCTCCTCTCTCTGTCCCCCCTCTCTCTGCCCCCTCTCTCCCCCACTCTCTCCCCCATTCTCTCCCCCTCTCTGTCCCCCCCTCTCTGTCCCCCTCTCTCTCTGTCCCCTCTCTGTCCCCCTCTCTCTCTGTCCCCCTTTCTCTGTCCTTCCTCTCTCTCTGTCCCCCCTCTCTCTGCCCCCTCTCTCCCCCACTCTTTCCCCCATTCTCTCCCTCTCTCTGTCCCCCCTCTCTCTGTCCCCCCTCTCTCTTTCCCCTCTCTCTCTGTCCCCCTCCCTCTCTGTCCCCCCTCTCTGTCCCCCTCTCTCTCTCTGTTCCCCCCTCTCTCTGCCCCTTCTCTCCCCCACTCTTTCCCCCATTCTCTCCCACTCTCTGTCCCCCTCTCTCTGTGCCCCTCTCTATGTTGCCCTCTCTCTGTCCCACTCTCTCTCTGACCCCCTCTCACTGATGCCCTCCATCTCCCCCGCTCTCTGTCCCCCGCTTTCTGTCCCCCTCTCTCTGTCCCCCCTCTCTCTGACCCCCAGCTCTCTGTCCCCCCGTTCTCTGTTCCCCGGCTCTCTGTCCCCCTCTTTCTATGTTCCCCCTCTCTGCCCACTCTCTCTGTCCCCCTCTCTCTCTGTCCCCCCTCTCTTTCCCCTCTCTCTCTGTCCGCCTCTCTCTGTCCCCCCTCTCTTTCCCCCTCTCTCTCTTTCCCCCTCTCTCTCTGTCCCCCTCTCTCTGTCCCCCTCTCTCTGTCCCCCTCCCTCTCTGTCCCCCCTCTCTGCCCCCCTCTCTCTCTCTCTGTCCCCCCCTCTCTCTGCCCCCTCTCTCTCCCCCGGTCTCTGTCCCTCTCTCCCTGTTGCCCTCTCTCTGCACACTCTCTGTCCCTCTCTCTCTGCCCCCCCTCTCTCTCCCCCACTCTGTCCCCCTCTCTCTGTTCCCCCTCTCTCTGTCCCCCCTCTCTCTGTCCACCTCTCTCTGTCCCTCCTCTCTCTGACCACTCTCTCTGTCCCTCTCTCTGTCCCCCTCTCTCTCTGTCCCCCTCTCTCTCTGTCCCCCTCTCTCTGTCCCCCACTCTCTCCCCCCCTCTCTCTGTCCCCCCTCTCTCTGTCCACCTCTCTCTGTCCCTCCTCTCTCTGTCCCCCTCTCTCTGTCCCCCTCTCTCTCTGTCCCCCTCTCTCTCTGTCCCCCTCTCTCTGTCCCCCACTCTCTCTCTCTCCCTCTCTCTGTCCCTCCTCTCACTACCCCCCTCTGTCGCCCTCTCTCTGCCCCTACTCTGTCACCATCTCTCTGTCCCCTCTCCCTCTGTTCCCTCTCGCTCTGTCCCCTCTCTCTGTCACCCCCCCCCACTCTGGTGCCCCCCCATCCCCTTTCTGTCCTCTCTCTCACTGTCCCCTCTCTCTCTGTCCCCCCCTCTCTATATCCCTCTCTCTCTCTGACCCCCTCTCTCTGCACCCTCGCTCTGTTCCCCGCTCTCTGTTCCCCCATCTCTATCGCCCTCTCTCTGCCCCCTCTCTGTCACCGTCTCTCTGTCCCCCCTCTCTCTGTCCTCGTCTCTCTGCCCCCTCTCAGTCACCATCTCTCTGTTCGCCCCCCCCCCGTCCACCACTCTCTGTCGCCCGCTCTCTGCCCGCTCTCTGTCACCGTCTCTCTGTCCCCCTCGTCCCCCCCTCTCTCTTTTCCCCCCCTCACTGTCCCCTCTCTTTGTTGGCCTCTCTCTGCCCCCGGTCTGTCACCGTCTCTCTGCCGCTTCTCTCTCTGCCCCCTTCTCTCTCTTTCCCCCCTCTTTCTGCCCCCTCTCTCTCCCCCTTTCTCTGTTCCCTCTCTGGTACCCCCCTCTGCCCCCCCTCTGCCCCCCTCTCTGTCCCTCTCTCTCTCTGTACCCCCTCTCTCTCTGACCCCCTCTCTCTGACCCCCTCTCTCTCTGTCCCCCTCTCTCTCTGTAACCCCTCTCTCTCTATCCCCCTCTCTCTCTGTCCCCCCTCTCTCTCTGCCCCCCTCTCTCTCTGACCCCCTCTCTCTCTGCCCCCCCGCTCTGTTTCCCGCTCTCTGTCCCCCCATCTCTATCGCCCTCTCTCTGCCCCCTCTCTGTCACTGTCTCTCTGTCCCCCCTCTCTCTGTCCCCGTCTCTCTGCCCTCCCCCCTCATTCCACCCTCTCTCTGTCCCAAACCTCTGTCCCCCCCTCTCTGTAGCCCTCTCTCTGCCCCCTCTCAGTCACCATCTCGCTGTTCCCCCCGTCCACCCCTCTCTGTTGCCCGCTCTCTGTCCCCCTCTCTCTGTCCCTACTCTCTGTCCCCCCTCTCTCTGTCCCCCCTCTCTCTGTCCCCCCCTCTGTCCCCCTCTGTCTCTGTCCCCATCTCTATCTCTGTCCCCCTCGCTCTGTCTACCTCTCTCTCTGCCCACTCTCTCTCTTTCCCCTCTCTCTCTGCACCCCCTCTCTGTCCCCCCCTCTCTGTCCCTCTCTCTCTCTCTCTGTCCCCCTCTCTCTCTGACCCCCTCTCTCACTGTCCCCCTCTCTGTCTCCCCTTTCTCTGTCCCCTTCTCTCTCCCATCCGCCTCTCTCTGTCCTTCCTTCACGCTGTCCCCCTCTTTCTGACCCCTCTCTCTGTCACCCTCTCTCTGCCCCCTCTCTGTCACCTCGCTCTGTGTCCCCGTCTCTCTGTCCCACTGTCTCTGTTCCCCCTCTCTCTCTGTCCCCCTCTCTCTCTGTCCCCCTCTCTCTGTCCCCCTCTCTCTGCCCCTCTTTCTCTGTCCCCCTCTCTCTGCCCCTCTCTCTCTGTCCCCTCTCTCTGTCCCCTCTCTCTCTGTCCCCCTCTCTCTGTCCCCCTCTCTCTGTCCCCCCTCTCTTTGTCCCCGTCTCTATATCCCCATGCTCTCTCGGTCCCCATCTCTTACTGTTCCCCCCTCTGTCCATCCACTCTCTGTCCTCTCCCCCCCTGTACCGCACGACCTCATCTGTCCCACTCTCTCTGACCCTCTCTCTCTTCCCCCTCTCTCTGTCCCCGCTCTCTGTCCCCCGCTCTCTGTCCCCCCTCTCTCTGTCCCCCTCTCTCTGTCCCCCTCTCTCTGTCCCCACTCCCTCTGACCCCCTCTATCTTCCCCACTCCCTGTGCCCCTCTCTCTGCCCCCCCTCTCTGTCCCCCTCTCTCTGTCTCTCCTCTCTCTGTCCCCCCTCTCTCTGCCCCCTCTCTCCCCCACTCTCTCCCCCATTCTCTCCCCCTCTCTGTCCCCCCCTCTCTGTCCCCCTCTCTCTGTCCCCTCTCTGTCCCCCTCTCTCTCTGTCCCCCTTTCTCTGTCCTTCCTCTCTCTCTGTCCCCCCTCTCTCTGCCCCCTCTCTCCCCCACTCTTTCCCCCATTCTCTCCCACTCTCTGTCCCCCTCTCTCTGTGCCCCTCTCTATGTTGCCCTCTCTCTGTCCCACTCTCTCTCTGACCCCCTCTCACTAATGCCCTCTACCTCCCCCGCTCTCTGTCCCCCGCTTTCCGTCCCCCTCTCTCTGTCTCCCCTCTCTCTGTCCCCCCTCTCTCTTTCCCCTCTCTCTCTGTCCCCCTCCCTCTCTGTCCCCCCTCTCTGTCCCCCTCTCTCTCTCTGTTCCCCCCCTCTCTCTGCCCTCTCTCTCCCCCGGTCTCTGTCCCCCTCTCTCTGTTGCCCTCTCTCTGCCCACTCTCTGTCCCTCTCTCTCTGCCCCCCTCTCTCCCACTCTGTCCCCCTCTCTCTGTCCCCCACCCTCTCTGTCCACCTCTCTCTGTCCCTCCTCTTTCTGTCCCACTCTCTCTGTCCCCCTCTCTCTCTGTCCCCCTCTCTCTGTCCCCCTCTCTCTCTCTCCCCCTCTCTCTGTCCCTCCTCTCACAACCCCCCCTCTGTCGCCCGCTCTCTGCCCCTACTCTGTCACCATCTCTCTGTCCCCTCTCTCTCTGTCCCCCTCTCTCTCTAACGCTCTCTCTCTCTGACCCCCTCTCTCTGCCCCTCGCTCTGTTCCCCGCTCTCTGTTCCCCCATCTCTATCGCCCTCTCTCTGCCCCCTCTCTGTCACCGTCTCTCTGTCCCCCCTCTCTCTGTCCTCGTCTCTCTGCCCCCTCTCAGTCACCGTCTCTCTGTCCCCCCTCTCTCTGTCCTCGTCTCTCTGCCCCCTCTCAGTCACCATCTCTCTGTTCGACCCCCCCCCCCGTCCACCACTCTCTGTCGCCCGCTCTCTGCCCCCTCTCTGTCACCGTCTCTCTGCCCCTTCTCTGTCACCGTCTCTCTGTCCCCCTCGTCCCCCCCTCTCTGTCGCCCGCTCTCTGCCCCTTCTCTGTCACCGTCTCTCTGCCCCTTCTCTGTCACCGTCTCTCTGTCCCCCTCGTCCCCCCCTCTCTGTCGCCCGCTCTCTGCCCCTTCTCTGTCACAGTTTCTCTGTCCCCCCTCTCTCTGTCCCCCTCGTCCCCCCTTTCTCTGTCCCCCTCTCACTGTCCCCTCTCTTTTTTGGCCTCTCTCTGCCCCCGCTCTGTCACCGTCTCTCTGCCCCTTCTCTCTCTGCCCCCCTCTCTTTCTGTCCCCTCTCTCTCTCTCTCTCTGTCCCCTCTCTCTCCCCCTTTCTCTGCTCCCTCTCTGGTACCCCCCTCTCCCCCCCGCTCTCTGTCCCCCTCTCTCTCTGTACCCCCTCTCTCTCTCTGTACCCCCTCTCTCTCTGTCCCCCTCTCTCTCAGTCCCCCTCTCTCTCTGCCCCCCCCTCTCTCTGTCCCCTCTCTCTCTGTCCCCCCCTCTCTCTGTCCCCCTCTCTCTGACCCCTATCTCTCTGCCCCCTCGCTCTTTTCCCCGCTCTCTGTCCCCCCATCTCTATTGCCCTCTCTCTGCCCCCTCTCTGTCACTGCCTCTCTGTCCCCCCTCTCTCTGACCCCTATCTCTCTGTCCCCTCGCTCTGTTCCCCGCTCTCTGTCCCCCCATCTCTATTGCCCTCTCTCTGCCCCCTCTCTGTCACTGTCTCTCTGTCCCCCCTCTCTCTGTCCCCATCTCTCTGCCCCCCCCAGTCCACCCTCTCTCTGTCCCAAACCTCTGTACCCCCCTCTCTGTAGCCCTCTCTCTGCCCCCTCTCAGTCACCATCTCGCTGTTCACCCCCCGTCCAACGCTTTCTGTCGCCCGCTCTCTGTCCCCCTCTCTCTGTCCCTCCTCTCTCTGCAGCCCTCTCTCTCTCTGTCCCCCCCTTTCTGTCCCCCTATCTCTGTCCCTCTCTCTCTGTCCCCCTCCCTTTCTGACCCCCTCTCTCAGTGTCCCCCTCTCTGCCCCCCTTTCTCTGTCCCCGTCGCTCTCCCACCCGGCTCTCTCTGCCCCTCTCTCACCGATCCGCCTCTCTCTGTCCCTCCTTCTCGCTGTCCCCCTCTCTCTGTCCCCTCTCGCTGTCCCCCTCTCTCTGACCCCTCTCTCTGTCGCCTCTCTCTGTCGCCTCTCTCTGCCCCTCGCTGTCACCTCTCTCTGTGTCCCCGTCTCTCTGTCCGACTGTCTCTGTTCACTCTCTCTCTCTGTCCCGGTGCTCTCTCTGTCCGCATCTCTTTCTGTCCCCCTCTCTATCCCTCCTCTCTCTGTCCACTCCCTCTCCGTCCACCCCTCCCCCCGTTCCCCACTCAGTCCATCCCCCTCTCTCTGTCCCCAGTCTCTGTCCCCGGCTCACTGTCCCCCTCTCTCTGACGGACTCTCTCTCCCCAACTCTGTCCCCCCTCTCTCACTCCCCCATTCTCTGTCCCCCTCCCTCTGTCCCGCTCTCTCTGTCCCCCTCCCTCTGTCGCCCTCTTTCTGCCCCTCTCTCTGTCCCCCTCTCTCTCTGTCCCCCCCTCTCTGTCCCCTCTCTCTGTCCCACTATCTCTGTAGCCCTCTCTCTCCCCCTCCCTTTCCCCCACTCTGTCCCCCACTCTCTGTGCCCCCACTCACTGTCTCCCCCCTCCCTCTGTCCCCCTCTCTCTGTCCCCTCCCTCTGTCCCCCTCCCTCTGCCCCCCTCTCTCTGTCCCCCTCTCTCTATCCCCCTCTCTCTGTCCCCCTCTCTCTGTCCCCTCTCCCTCTGTCCCCCTCCCTCTGTCCACCCCTCTCTGTCCCCCTCTCTCTGTCGCCCTCTCTGTCACCGTCTCTCTGTCCTCCCTCACTCTGTCCCCCTCCCTCTGTCCCCCTCTCTCTGTCCCCCTCTCTCTGTCCCCCCTCTCTGTCTCCCTCTCTCTGCCCCATCCCAGTCACCATCTCTCTGTCCCCCTCCCTCTGTCCCCCCTCTCTCTGTCCCCCTCCCTCTGTTCCCCTCTCTCTGTCCCCCTCTCTCTGTCCCCCCTCTCTGTGCCCTCCTCTCTGTCCCCCATCTCTCTGTAGCCCCTCTCTCTATAGCCTGTACCCCCTCTCTCTGTCCCCCACTCTCTCTGTTCCCCCTCTCTCTGACCCCTCTCTCTGTCCCCCTCTCTCTGTCCCCCTCTCTCTGTCGCCATATCTGTCACCGTCTCTCTGTACCTCTCCCTCTGTCCACCCCTCTCTCTGTCCCCATCTCTCTCTGTTCCCCCTCTCTATCAACCCCTCTCTGTCCCCTCTCTCTGTCCCCCTCCTTCTGCCCCCCTCTCTCTGTCGCCTTCTTTCTGACGCCCTTTCTCTCTGTCCCCCCCTCTCTGTCTCCCTCTCTCTGCCCCCTCCCAGTCACCATCTCTCTGTCCCCCCCCCTCTGTCCCCCTCCCTCTGTCCCCCTCTCTCTGTCCCCCTCTCTCTCTGTCACCCTCTCTCTGTCCCCCTCCCTCTGTCCCTCTCTCTTTCTGTCCCCTCTCTCTGTCCCCCCACTCTCTGTCGTCCCTCCCTCTGACCCCTCTATCTCCACATCTCTCTGTCCTGCTCTCACTGCCCCCCTCTACCTCCCCCTCTTTCCGTCCCCTCTATTTGACCCCATCTATCACCCACACTATCTGTGCCCCTCTCTCTCTGTCCCCTCTCTCTGTCCCCCCTCCCTCTGTCCCCCTCCCTCTGTCCCCCTCTCTCTTTCCCCCTCCCTCTGTCCCCCTCCCTCTGCCCCCCTCTCTCTGTTCCCCTCCCGCTGTCCCTTTCTCTCTGTCCCCCTCTCTCTATCCCCTCTCTCTGTCCCCCTCTCTCTGTCCCCCCTCCCTCTGTCCCCCTCCCTCTGCCCCCCTCTCTCTGTCCCCCCTCCCTCTGTCCCCCTCCCTCTGCCCCCTCTCTCTGTCCCCCTCCCTCTGTCCCTCTCTCTCTGTCCCCCTCTCTCTGTCCCCCCTCTCTCTGTCGCCCTCTTTCTGACCCCCTCTCTCTCTGTCCCCCCCTCTCTGTCCACCTCTCTCTGCTCCCTCCCAGTCACCATCTCTCTGTCCCCCCTCCCTCTGTACCCCTCCCTCTGGCCCCCCCTCTCTGTCCCCCCCTATCTCTGTAGCCCCTCTCTCTGTCCCCGACTCTCACTGTTCCCCCCTCTCACTGTCCCCATCTCTCTCTGTCCCCCACTCTCTGTCCCCACCTCTATGTCCCCCTCTCTCTGTCCCCCCTCCCTCTGCCCCCTCTCCCTGTCCCCCTCCCTCTGTCCCTCTCTCTCTCTCTCCCCCTCTCTCTGTCTCGCCTCTCTCTGTCGCCCTCTTTCTGACCCCCTCTCTCTCTGTTCCCCCCTCTCTGTCCACCTCTCTCTGCTCCCTCCCAGTCACCATCTCTCTGTCCCCCCTCCCTCTGTCCCCCTCCCTCTGCCCCCCCCCTCTCTGTCCCCCCTCTCTCTGTCGCCCCTCTCTCTGTCCCCCCTCTCTCTGTCCCCGACTCTCACTGTTCCCCCCTCTCTCTGTCCCCATCTCTATGTCCCCCTCTCTCTGACCCCCACTCTCTGTCCCCCCACTGTCTGTCCCCCACTCTCTGTCCCCCTTCTCTCTGAACCCCTCTATCTCCCTCACTCTCTGTGGCCCTATCTCTGTCGCCCACTCTCTGCCCCCTCTCTGTCCCCCTCACTCTCTGTCCCCATCTCTCTCTCTGTTCCCCCTCTCTCTTTCCCCTCTCTCTCTGTCCCCCCTCTCTGTCCCCCCCTCTCTGTTCCCCCTCTCTGTCGCCCTCTTTCTGACCCCCTCTCTCTCTGTCCCCCCCTCTCTGTCCACCTCTCTCTGCTCCCTCCCAGTCACCATCTCTCTGTCTCCCTTCCCTCTGTCCCCCTCCCTCTGTCCCTCCTCTCTCTGTAGCCCCTCTCTCTGTCCCACTGTCTCTGTTCCCTCTCTCTCTCTGTCCCCGTGCTCTCTCTGTCCGCATCTCTTTCTGTCCCCCCTCTCTATCCCTCCTCTTTCTGTCCACTCCCTCTCCGTCCACCCCTGCCCCCCGTTCCCCATTCTGTCCATCCCCCTCTCTCTGTCCCGCAGTCTCTGTCCCCGGCTCTCTATCCCCCTCTTTCTGAAGCACTCTCTATCCCCCACTCTATACCCCTCTCTCAGTCCCCCACTCTCTGTCCCCCCTATCTCCCCCTCTCTCTGTCCCCCTCTATCTGACCCCGTCTCTCTGTCCCCTTTCCCTCTGTCCCACTCCATCTGTCCCACTCCCTCTGTCGCCCTCTTTCTACCCCCTCTCTCTGTCTCCCTCTCTCTGTCCCACTCTCTCTGTAGCCCTCTCTCTCCCCCTCCCTCTCCCCCACTCTCTCTCCCCCCTCCCTATGACCCCCTATATCTCCCCCTCTCTCTGTCTCCCTCTCTCGGCCCCCCCTCCCTCTATCCCCTCTTTCTGCCCCCTCTCTGTCCTCTCGCCCTCTGTCGCCCACGACCTCCTCTGTCCCCGACTCTCTCCATCCCCCCACTCTCTGTCCCCCACTCTCTGTCCCCCTCTCTCTGTCCCCCTCTCTGTCCCCCTCTCTCTGTCCCCGCTCTCTGTCCCCGCTCTCTGTAGCCCTCTCTCTGTCCCCCTTCTCTCTGTCCCCCCTCTCTCTGTCCCCCTTTCTCTGACAACCTCTCTTTCCCCCACTCTGTAACCCTCTCTCTGTCCCCATTCCCTCTGACCCCCTCTATCTTCCCCACTCTCTATGCCCCTCTCTCTGTCCCGCCCTCTCTGTCCCCCTCTCTCTGTTCCCTCTCTATCCCCCTCTCTCTGTCCCCCTCTCTCTGTCCCCCTCTCTCTGTCCCCCCTCTCTCTGCTCCCTCTCTGTCCCCCCTCTCTGTAGCCCTCTCTCTCCCCTACTCTCTCCCCATTCTCTCCCCCACTCTCTCTCCCACTCTCTGTGCCCCACTCTCTGTCCCCAACTCTCTGTCCCCCTCTCTCTGTTGACCTCTCTCTGTCCCACTCTCTCTCTCTGACCCCCTCTCACTGACGCCCTCTACCTCCCCCGCTCTCTGTCCCCCTCTCTCTGTACCCCCCTCTCTGTCTCCCTCTCTCTGTCTCCCCCGCTCTCTAACCCCCCGCTCTCTGTCCCCCCTGTTCTCTGTTCCCCCCGCTCTCTGTCCCCCTCTTTCTCTGTCCCCCTCTCTCTCTGTCCCCCCTCTCTGTTCCCCTCTCTCTCTCGGTCCCCCTCTCTCTCTCTCCCCCTCTCTCTCTGCCCCCTCTCTCTCTTCCCCTCTCTCTCTGTCCCCCCCTCTCTCTGTCCTCCTCTCTCTCTGTCCCCATCTCTCTCTCTGTTCCCCTCTCTCTGTCCCCCTTTCTCTCCCCCGGTCTCTGTCCCCCTCTCTCTGTTGCCCTCTCTCTGCCCACTCTCTGTCCCCCTCTCTCTGCCACTCTGTACCCCTCTCTCTGTCCCCCACTCTCTGTCCCCCCATCCCTCTGACTACCTCCCCGCCATCTGTCTCGCTCTCTCTGACCCCGTCTACCTCCCCCTCTTTTCGTCCCCCTCTCTCTGACCCCCCCCATCTCCCTCACTCTCTGTCTCCCTCTCTCTCTCTCTCTCTCTGTCCCCGTGGGCGGCACGGTGGCGCGGTGGTTAGCACTGCTGCCTCACAGCGCCAGAGACCCGGGTTCAATTCCCGCCTCAGGCGAATGACTGTGTGGAGTTTGCACATTCTCCCCGTGTCTGCGTGGGTTTCCTCCGGGTACTCCGGTTTCCTCCCACAGTCCAAAAATGTGCAGGGTCAGGTGAATTGGCCAGGTTAAATTGCCCGTAGTGTTAGGTAAGGGGTAAATGTAGGGGTACGGGTGGGTTGCACTTCGGCGGGTCGGTGTGGACTTGTTGGCCAAAGGGCCTGTTTCCACACTGTAATCTAATCTAATCTCTATCTTCCCCACTCTCTGTCCCTCCTCCCTCTATCTCCGCGCTCTCTGACCCCGTCTACCTCCCCCTCACACTCTGTGTTCCTCTCTCTGCCCCCCTCTCTCTTTGTCCGCCCCTCTCTGTCCCCCGCTCACTGAAACCCTCTCTCTCCCCCACTCTGACCCCCTCTCTCTCTGTCCCCCCCTCTCTCTCTCTGTACCCCCTCCCTCTCTCTGTCGTCCCGTCTCTCTGTCCTACTCTCTCTGACCCCCACTCTGTACCCCTTCTTCTGTCCCCCTCTCTCTCTGTCCCCCTCTCTCTGTCCCCCTCTCTCTGTCCCCCCTCTCTGTCCCGTCTCTCTCTCCCCCCTCTCTCTGTCCCCGTGCTCTTTCTGTTCCCATCTCTTACAGTCCCCCCTCTGTCCATCCTCTCTCTGTCCTCTCCCTCTCCGTCCCCCCAACCCTCTCCGTCCCCCCAACCCCCTCTGTCCCCCACTCTCTCCATTCCCCCTCTCTCTTCCCCATCTCTGTCACCCCTCCCTCTGTCCCCCCCTCTCTGTCACCCCCGTTCCCCCTCTCTCTGTCCCCCCTCCATCTGTACCCCTCTCTCTATACCCCCTCTCTCTGTCCCCCCTCTCTCTGCACCCTCTCTCCCCCTCTCTCTGTCCCCCTTCTCTCTCTGTCACCCTCTCTCTGCCCCCTTTGTTTGTCCCCGTCTCTCTGTCCCCCCTCTCTCTGACCCCATCTCTCTCTGTCCTCACCCCTCTCTCTGTCCTCACCCCTCTCTGTCCCCCCTCTCTCTGTCCTCACCCCTCTCTGTCCCCCCTCTTTGTCCCCGTCTCTCTGTCCCTGTCTCTCTGTCCCCCTATCTCTGTCCACCCCTCTCTCTGTTCCCCCGTTCCCCCCCTCTGTCCCCGTCTCTCTGTACCCGTGTCTCTGTACCCCTCTCTCTCTCCCCCGCTCTCTGTCCCCCTCTCTGTCACCCTCTCTCTGCCCCCTCTCTGTCATCGTCTCTCTGACCCCCTCCCTCTGTCCCCTCTCTCTGCCCCTACTCTCTCTGTTCCCACTCTCTCTGTCCCCCTCTCTCTGTCCCCCCTCCCTATGTCCCCTCTCTCTGTCCCCCTCTCTCTGTCTCCCTCTCTCTGTCCCCCTCTCTCTCTGTCCCCTTCTATCTCTGTCCATCTCTCTCTGTCCCCCTCTCTCTCTGTACCCCCTCTCTCTGTCCCCCTCGCTCTCTGACACCCTCTCTTTCTGTCCCTCTCTCTCTGTCCCCCTCTCTCTCTGACCCCCTCTCTCTGTCCTCCTCTTTCTGTCCCCCCCCTCTCTGTTCCCCCTCTCTCGGTCCCCCTCTCTCTCCCACCCGCCTCTCTCTGTCCCTCCCTCTCTCTGTCACCCTCTCTCTGTCGCACTCTCTCAGCCCCCTCTCTGTCACCTCTCTGTATACCCGTCTCTCTGTCCTACTCTCTCTTTTCCCCTCTCTCTGACCCCCTCTCTCTGACCCCCCTCTCTTCCCCACTCTGTACACCTCCTTCTGACCCCCTCCCTCTGTCTCCCTCTCTCTCTGTCCCCTCTCTCTGTCCCCCCTCTCTCTGTCCCACTTTCTCTGTTCCCCCATCTCTGTCCCCCCTCTCTCTGTCCCCGTGCTCTTTCTGTCCCCATCTCTTACTGCACCCCCTCTGTCCCTCCTCTCTCTGTCTTCTCCCTCTCCGTCCCCCCAACCCCCTCTGTCCCCCAATCTCTCCATCCCCCTCTCTCTGTTCCCCTCTCTCTGACACACTCTCTGTCACCTCTCTCTGTGTCCCCGTCTCTCTGTCCAACCGTCTCTGTTCCCTCTCTCTGTCTGTCCCCAACTCTTTGTCCCCACTCCCTCTGACCCCCTCTCTCTGTCCCCCTCTCTCTGCCCCTTCTCTCTGTCCCCCTCTCTCTGTCTCCCCTTCTCTCTGACTCCTTCTCTCTGTCCCCCCTCTCTCTGTTCCCCCACTCTCTGCCCCCTCTCTCTGACTCCCTCTATCTCCGCCACTCTCTGTGCCCCTCTCTCTGTCCCCCCTCTCTCTGCCCCCTCTCTCTGTCCCCCTCTTTCTGTCCCCCTCTCTCTGTGGCCCTCTCTCTCCCCCTCTCTCTCCCCCACTCTGTACCCCTCTCTCTGTCCCCCTCTCTCTGTCCCCTCTCTCTCTGTCCCCTCTCTCTCTGACCCCTTCTCACTGACGCCCTCTATCTCCCCCGCTCTCTGTCCCCCTCTCTGTCCCCCCTCTCTGTCACCCCTCTCTGTCGCCCCCTCTCTGTTGCCCTCTCTCTGTCCCCCAATCTCTGTCCCCCACTCTCTGTCCCCCACTCTCTGTACCCCCTCTCTCTGTACCCCTCTCTCTCTGACGCCCTCTCACTGACACCCTCTATCTCCCCCGCTCTCTGTCCCCCCTCTCCCTGTCGCCCTCTCTCTGTCCTGCTCTCTCTGTGTCCCCCTCTCTGTCCCCATCTCTCTCTGTCCCCGATCTCTCTCTGTTCCCCCCCTCTGTCCCCCTCTCTCTGATCCCCTTTCTCTGTCCCCCCTCTCTCTGCCCCCTCTCTGTCACCCCTCCCTCTGTCCCCTCTCTCTGTCACCCCTCCCTCTGTCCCCTCCCTCTGTCCCTCCCCTCTGTCTCCCCCCCGTCCCCCCTCTCTGTCCCCCCCTCTGCTCCCCCTCTCTCTGTACCCCCTCTCTCTGTCCCTCCTCTCTCTGCCCCCTCTCTCTCCCCCCTCTCTGTCCCCCCTCTCTCTCTGTCACCCCCTCTCTGCCCCCTTTCTTTTTCCCTGTCTCTCTGTCCCCCCTCTCTGTCCCCATCTCTCTCTGTCACCCCTCTCTCTGTCACCCCCCCTCTCTCTGTCCTCACCCCTCTCTGTCCCCCCTCTCTCCGTCCTCACCCCTCTCTGTCACCCCTCTTTGTCCCCGTCTCTCTGTCCCTATCTCTCTGTCCCCCTCTGTCTGTCCACCCCTCTCTCTGTTCCCCCGTCCCCCCCTCCGTCCCCGTCTCTCTGTACCCGTCTCGCTGTACCCCTCTCTCTCTCCCCCGCTCTCTGTCCCCCCCCTCTGTCACCCTCTCTCTGCCCCCTCTCTCTGTCATCGTCTCTCTGTCCCCCTCCCTCTGTCCCCTCTCTCTGCTCCTCCTCTCTCTGTCCCCATCTCTCTCTGTCCCCCCCCTCTCCCTGTCCCCCCGTCACTGTCCCCTCTCTCTGTTTGCACCCTCTCTGTCACCGTCTCTCTGTCACCCCTCCCTCTGTACCCCTCTCTCTGGCCCCCTCTCTCTGCTCCCCTCCTTCTCTCTCCCCCTCTCTCTACCCCCCTCTCTCTATTCCCCCTCTCTCTGTCCCCCTCTCTCTGTGCCCACTCTCTAACCCTCTCTGTCAACGTCTCTCTGTCCCCCCTCAGTCCTCCTCTCTCTGCCCCCTCTCTCTCCCCCACTCTGTACCCCTCTCTCTGTCCCCCACTCTCTGTCCCCCCTCCCTCTGGTCCCCTCTTTCTCCCCCCTTCTCTCTGTCCCCCACTGCGCTCTGTCCCCCCTCTCTGCCCCCTCTCTGTCACCATCTCTCTGTCCCCCTCTCTCTGTCCCCCTCTATCTGCCCCCTCTCCCTCTGTCCCGCTCTCTCTTTCACCCACTCTCTGCCCCCGCTCTGTCACCCCCTCTCTCTGTCCCCCTCTCTCTCTCTGTCGCTCTCTTTCTGCCCCCTCTCTGTCCCCCCTCCCTCTGTGCCCCCCCCTCTTTCTGCCCCCCTCTATCTGCCCCTCTCTCTCGGTCTCCCCCTCTCTGTCCCCTCTCTCTCTGTCCCCCCTCTCTGTCACCCCTCTCTCTGTCCTCTCTCTGTCGCCCTCTCTCTGTCGCCTCTTTGTCACCGTCTCTCTGTCCCCCCCTGTCCACTCTCTCTCTGTTCCCCCCCCCTGTCCCCACTCTCTCAGCCCCCTCTCTCTCTGTCCCCCTCTCTCTGTCCCCCCTCTCTCTCTCTGTCCCCCCTCGCTCTGTCCCCCCTCTCTCTGTCGCCCTCTCTCTGTCCCCCCTCTCTCTGCCCCCCTCTCTCTGCACCCCTCTATCTACCCCACTCTCTGTCCCCTCTCTCTCTGTCCCCCTCTCTCTCCCACCCGCCTCTCTCTGTCCCTCCCTCTCTCTGTCACCCTCTCTCTGTCGCACTCTCTCAGCCCCCTCTCTGTCACCTCTCTGTATACCCGTCTCTCTGTCCTACTCTCTCTTTTCCCCTCTCTCTGACCCCCTCTCTCTGACCCCCTCTCTTCCCCACTCTGTACACCTCCTTCTGACCCCCTCCCTCTGTCTCCCTCTCTCTCTGTCCCCTCTCTCTGTCCCCCCTCTCTCTGTCCCACTTTCTCTGTCCCCCCATCTCTGTCCCCCCTCTCTCTGTCCCCGTGCTCTTTCTGTCCCCATCTCTTACTGCACCCCCTCTGTCCCTCCTCTCTCTGTCTTCTCCCTCTCCGTCCCCCCAACCCCCTCTGTCCCCCACTCTCTCCATCCCCCTCTCTCTGTTCCCCTCTCTCTGACACACTCTCTGTCACCTCTCTCTGTGTCCCCGTCTCTCTGTCCAACCGTCTCTGTTCCCTCTCTCTGTCTGTCCCCAACTCTTTGTCCCCACTCCCTCTGACCCCCTCTCTCTGTCCCCCTCTCTCTGCCCCTTCTCTCTGTCCCCCTCTCTCTGTCTCCCCTTCTCTCTGACTCCTTCTCTCTGTCCCCCCTCTCTCTGTTCCCCCACTCTCTGCCCCCTCTCTCTGCCCCCCTCTCTCTGACTCCCTCTATCTCCGCCACTCTCTGTGCCCCTCTCTCTGTCCCCCCTCTCTCTGCCCCCTCTCTCTGTCCCCCTCTTTCTGTCCCCCTCTCTCTGTGGCCCTCTCTCTCCCACTCTCTCTCCCCCACTCTGTACCCCTCTCTCTGTCCCCCTCTCTCTGTCCCCTCTCTCTCTGTCCCCTCTCTCTCTGACCCCTTCTCACTGACGCCCTCTATCTCCCCCGCTCTCTGTCCCCCTCTCTGTCCCCCCTCTCTGTCACCCCTCTCTGTCGCCCCCTCTCTGTTGCCCTCTCTCTGTCCCCCAATCTCTGTCCCCCACTCTCTGTCCCCCACTCTCTGTACCCCCTCTGTCTGTACCCCTCTCTCTCTGACGCCCTCTCACTGACACCCTCTATCTCCCCCGCTCTCTGTCCCCCCTCTCCCTGTCGCCCTCTCTCTGTCCTGCTCTCTCTGTGTCCCCCTCTCTGTCCCCATCTCTCTCTGTCCCCGATCTCTCTCTGTTCCCCCCCTCTGTCCCCCTCTCTCTGATCCCCTTTCTCTGTCCCCCCTCTCTCTGCCCCCTCTCTGTCACCCCTCCCTCTGTCCCCTCTCTCTGTCACCCCTCCCTCTGTCCCCTCCCTCTGTCCCTCCCCTCTGTCTCCCCCCGTCCCCCCCTCTCTGTCCCCCCCTCTGCTCCCCCTCTCTCTGTACCCCCTCTCTCTGTCCCTCCTCTCTCTGCCCCCTCTCTCTCCCCCCTCTCTGTCCCCCCTCTCTCTCTGTCACCCCCTCTCTGCCCCCTTTCTTTTTCCCTGTCTCTCTGTCCCCCTCTCTGTCCCCATCTCTCTCTGTCACCCCTCTCTCTGTCACCCCCCCTCTCTCTGTCCTCACCCCTCTCTGTCCCCCCTCTCTCCGTCCTCACCCCTCTCTGTCACCCCTCTTTGTCCCCGTCTCTCTGTCCCTATCTCTCTGTCCCCCTCTGTCTGTCCACCCCTCTCTCTGTTCCCCCGTCCCCCCCTCCGTCCCCGTCTCTCTGTACCCGTCTCGCTGTACCCCTCTCTCTCTCCCCCGCTCTCTGTCCCCCCCCCTCTGTCACCCTCTCTCTGCCCCCTCTCTCTGTCATCGTCTCTCTGTCCCCCTCCCTCTGTCCCCTCTCTCTGCTCCTCCTCTCTCTGTCCCCATCTCTCTCTGTCCCCCCCTCTCCCTGTCCCCCCGTCACTGTCCCCTCTCTCTGTTTGCACCCTCTCTGTCACCGTCTCTCTGTCACCCCTCCCTCTGTACCCCTCTCTCTGGCCCCCTCTCTCTGCTCCCCTCCTTCTCTCTCCCCCTCTCTCTACCCCCCTCTCTCTATTCCCCCTCTCTCTGTCCCCCCTCTCTCTGTGCCCACTCTCTAACCCTCTCTGTCAACGTCTCTCTGTCCCCCCTCAGTCCTCCTCTCTCTGCCCCCTCTCTCTCCCCCACTCTGTACCCCTCTCTCTGTCCCCCACTCTCTGTCCCCCCTCCCTCTGGTCCCCTCTTTCTCCCCCCTTCTCTCTGTCCCCCACTGCGCTCTGTCCCCCCTCTCTGCCCCCTCTCTGTCACCATCTCTCTGTCCCCCTCTCTCTGTCCCCCTCTATCTGCCCCCTCTCCCTCTGTCCCGCTCTCTCTTTCACCCACTCTCTGCCCCCGCTCTGTCACCCCCTCTCTCTGTCCCCCTCTCTCTCTGTCGCTCTCTTTCTGCCCCCTCTCTGTTCCCCCTCCCTCTGTGCCCCCCCCCTCTTTCTGCCCCCCTCTATCTGCCCCTCTCTCTCGGTCTCCCCCTCTCTGTCCCCTCTCTCTCTGTCCACCCTCTCTGTCACCCCTCTCTCTGTCCTCTCTCTGTCGCCCTCTCTCTGTCCCCTCTTTGTCACCGTCTCTCTGTCCCCCCCTGTCCACTCTCTCTCTGTTCCCCCCCTCTGTCCCCACTCTCTCAGCCCCCTCTCTCTCTGTCCCCCTCTCTCTGTCCCCCCTCTCTCTCTCTGTCCCCCCTCGCTCTGTCCCCCCTCTCTCTGTCGCCCTCTCTCTGTTCCCCCTCTCTCTGCCCCCTCTCTCTGCACCCCTCTATCTACCCCACTCTCTGTCCCCTCTCTCTCTGTCCCCCTCTCTCTGTCCCCTCTCTCTCCCCCGCGCTCTCTGACCCCCTGTCTCTGTCCCCCCCTTTTCTCTGACCCCCGTTCTCTGTCCCCCCTCACTCTGACCCCCTCACTCTTTCGCACTCTCTCTGTCCCCCTCTCTCTGTCCACCTCTCTCTGTCGCCCTCTCTCTGTCCCCCCTCTCTCTGTCCCCCTTCTCTCTGTCCCCCCTCTCTCTGCCCCCCCTCTCTGTCCCCCCACTCACTGTCCCCCTCTCTCTGTCCCCCCTCTCTCTCTCTCCCTCTCTCTGTCCCCCCTCTCTCTGTCCCCCCTCTCTCTCTGCCCCCTCTCTCTGTTCCCCTCTCTCTGTTCCCCTCTCTCTGTCATCCCTCTCTCTGACCCCCTCTATCTGCCCCACTCTCTGTCTCCTCTCTCTCTCCCCTCTCTCTCGGTCCCCCTCTCTCTGTCCCCTCTCTCTCTCCCCTCTCTCTCTGACCCCCTCTCTCTGTCCCCCTTTTCTCTGACCCGCCTCGCTCTGTCCCTGCTTTTCTCTGACCCGCCTCTCTCTGTCGCCCTATCTTTCCCCCCTCTCTGTCACCGTCTCTCTGTCCCCCCTCCCTCTGTCCCCCTCTCTCTATCCCCCTCTCTCTGTCGCCCACTCTCTCCACCCTCTCTGTTACCGTCTCTCTGTCCCCCCTCTCTCTGTCCCCCCTCTCTCTGTCCCCCCTCTCTCTGTCCCCCCTCTCTCTCTGCCCCCCCTCTCTCTCTGCCCCCACTCTCTGTCCCCCCTCTCTCTGCCCCCCCTTTCTCTGTCCCTCCCGCTCTGTCGCCCTCTCTCTGCTCTCTGTCTGTCATCGTCTCTCTGTCCCTCCTCACTCTGTCCCCCTCTCTCTGTCCCCCCCGTCCCCCCTCTCTCTGTCCCCCCTCTCTCTGAACCTCCTCTCTCTCTCCCCCACACTCTGTCCCCCTCTCTCTGTCTCCCCTTTCTCTGTCCCTCTCTCTCTGTGCCCCCTTTCTCTGCCCCCCTCTCTCTGTCCCCACCTCTCTATCCCCCCTCTCTCTGCCCCCCTCTATCTGCTCCACTCTCTCTGTTCCCCCTTTCTCTGTTCCCCTCTCTCTGTCGCCCTCTCTCTCTCCCTCTCTGTCACCGTCTCTCTGTCCTCCCTCTCTCTATCCCCCCTCTCTGCCCCCCTCTATCTGCCCCACTCTCTCTGTGCCCCCTTTCTCTGTTCCCCTCTCTCTGTCGCCCTCTCTCTCCCCCTCTCTGTCACCGTCTCTCTGTCCCCCCTCTCTCTATCCCCCCTCTCTCTGCCCCCCCTCTATCTGCCCCACTCTCTGCCCCCTCTCTCTGTCCCCCCTCTCTCTCTGTCCCCCTCTCTCACTGTCCCTCTCTCTCTGTCACCCTCTCTCTGTCCCCCCTCTCTCCATTCCCCATTCTCTGTCGCCCTCTCTCTCTCCCCTCTCTGTCACCATTTCTCTGTCCCCCTCTCTCTGTCCTTCTCCTCTCTGTCACCCCTCTCTCTGAACCCCCACAGTCTGCCCCACTCTCTGTCCCTCTCTATCTGTCCCCCTCTCTCTGACCACCTCAATCTCCCCGACTGTCTGTCCCTTCTATCGCCCTCTATCTCCCCCACTCTCTGTCCCCCTCTCTCTCTGCCCCCCTCTCTCTCTGCCCCCTCTCTCTCTGCCCCTCTCTCTCTGTCCCCCTCTCTCTCTGTCCCCTCTCTCTCATCCCCCTCTCTCTCTGCCCTCCTCTCTCTGTCCCACTCTCTCTGTCCCCCTCTCTCTCTGCCCCCCTCTATCTGCCCCCTCTCTCTGTCCCCCCTCTGTGTCCCGACTCTATCTGTCCGCCTCTCTCTCTGTCCCCCTCTCTCTGTCCCCCTCTCTCTGTCACCCCCTCCCTCTGTCCCCCCCTCTCTGTCCCCCTCTCTCTGTCCCCCTCTCTCTGTCCCCCTCTCTCTCTGCCCCCTCTCTGCCCTCTCTCTCTGCCCCCTCTCTATCTCCCTCTCTCTGTCACCCACTCTCTCTGCCCTCTCTCTCTGTCCCCCTCTCTGTCCCCCGTCTCTGTCAACCTCACTCTGTGTCCTCTCTCTCTCCCACGCTCTCTGACCCCCTCTCTGTCACCCTCTCTCTCTGTCCCCCTCTCTCTCTCTCTGTCCCGTACTCTCTCCGTCTCCCCACTCTATGTCCCCCTCTGTCCTCATCTCTCTCCCACCCGCCTCTCTCTATCCCTCCTCTTTGTCCCCCTCTCTCTCTGTCCCGCTCTCTCTGTTCCCCCATCTCTGTCCCCTCTCTCTCTCCCTCTCTCTGACCCTTCTCTGTCTCCCCCTCTCTCTCTCTGTCCCCCACTCTCTACATCACCCCACTCTCTGTCCCCCTCTCTCTGACCCCCCTCTCCCCCACTCTGTACCCCTCTCTATGTCCCCCACTCTCTGTTCCCCTCTCTCTGTCCCCCACTATATCCCCCTCGCTCTGTCCCCCTCTCTCTGAACCCCTCTCTCTGTCCCCCTCTCTGTCCCCTCTATCTCGCCCTCTCTCTCTGCCCCCCTCCCTGTCCCCCTCTCTCTCTCTGTCCCCCTCTCTCTGTCGCCCTCCTCTCTCTGCCCCATCTCTGTCACCGTCTCTCTATCCCCTCTCTCTCATTCCCCCCTATCTGTTCCCCCTCTCTCTGTCCCCTCTATCTGTCCCCCCTCTCTGTCCTCCTCTCTCTCTGTCCCCCTCTCTCTGAACCCCCTCTCTCTGCCCCTCTCTCTCTGTCCCTCTCTCTCTGTCCCTCTCTTGCTGTACCCCCTCACTGTTCCCCTCTCTCTCTCCCCTGTCTCTCTGCCCTCCTCTCTCCGTCCCACTCTCTCTGTCCCCCTCTCTCTCTGCCCCCATCTCTCTCTGTCCCCCTCTCTCTGTCCCCTCTCTCTCTGCCCTCTCTCTGCCACCTCTCACTGCCCCCACTCTCTCTGTCCCCTCTCTCTGTCACCCTCTCTCTCTCTCTGCCCCCTCTCTCTCTGCCCCCTCTCTCTGTCCCCCTCTCTCTGTCCCCCTCTCTCCGTATCCTCTCTCTCTCCCCGCTCTCTGACGCCACTCTGTCGTCCGCTCTCTCTGTCCCCCTCTCTCTCTCTATCTGTCCACCACTCTCTCCATCTCCCCACTCTCTGTCCCCCTCTGTCCCCCTCTCTCTCCCACCCGCATCTCTCTATCCCTCCTCTTTGTCCCCTCTCTCTCTGTCCCCCTTCTTCTCAGTCCCGCTCTCTCTGTTCCCCCATCTCTGTCCCCCTCTCTTTCCCACCAAACTCTCTCTCTGTCTCCCCCTCTCTCTGTCCCCCCTCTCTCTGTCCCCTCTCTCTGTCACCCTCTCTCTCTGCCCTCTCTCTCTGTCCCCCTCTCTCTCTGTCCCCCTCTCTCTCTGCCCCCCTCTCTCTGACCCCTCTCTCTGTCCCCCTCTCTCTGTCCCCCTCTCTCTGTATGCTCTCTCTCTCCCCGCTCTCTGACGCCTCTCTGTCGCCCGCGCTCTCTGTCCCCCTCTCTCTCTATCTGTCCACCACTCTCTCCATCTCCCCACTCTCTGTCCCCCTCTGTCCCCCTCTCTCTCCCACCCGCATCTCTCTATCCCTCCTCTTTGTCCCCCTCTCTCTCTGCCCCCCTCTCTCTCAGTCCCGCTCTCTCTGTTCCCCCATCTCTGTCCCCCTCTCTCTCCCACCCACCTTTCCCTCTGTCTCCCCCTCTCTCTGTCCCCCTCTCTCTGTCCCCCTCTCTCTGTCCCCTCTCTCTCTGTCCCCCTCTCTCTCTGTCCCCCTCTCTCTCTGCCCCCCTCTCTCTCTGCCCCCTCTCTCTGCCCCCACTCTCTCTGTCCCTCTCTCTCTCTGTCCACTCTGTCTCTCCCCCCTCTCTGTCCCCCATCTCTCTCCATCCCCCCACTCTCTGTCCCCCTCTCTCTGACATCCCATCTCCCCTGCCCCACTCTGTACCCCTCTCTCTGTTCCCACTCTCTGACCCCCTCTATCTCCCCAACTCTCTGCCTCCCTCTCTCTGTCTCCCCTCTCTCTGTCCCTCTCTCTCTGTCCCCCTCTGTCTGCCCCCATCTCTCTCTGCCCCTCTCTCTCCATCTCCCCACTCTCTGTCCCCCTCTGTCCCCCTCTCTCTCCCACCCGCATCTCTCTATCCCTCCTCTTTGTCCCCCTCTCTCTCTGCCCCCCTCTCTCTCAGTCCCGCTCTCTCTGTTCCCCCATCTCTGTCCCCCTCTCTCTCTCCCACCCACCTTTCTCTCTGTCTCCCCCTCTCTCTGTCCCCCTCTCTCTGTCCCCCCTCTCTCTGTCCCCTCTCTCTCTGTCCCCCTCTCTCTCTGTCCCCCTCTCTCTCTCTGCCCCCCTCTCTCTCTGCCCCCTCTCTCTGCCCCCACTCTCTCTGTCCCTCTCTTTCTCTGTCCACTCTATCTCTCCCCCCTCTCTGTCCCCCCATCTCTCTCCATCCCCCCACTCTCTGTCCCCCTCTCTCTGACATCCCATCTCCCCTGCCCCACTCTGTACCCCTCTCTCTGTTCCCACTCTCTGACCCCCTCTATCTCCCCAACTCTTTGCCTCCCTCTCTCTGTCTCCCCTCTCTCTGTCCCTCTCTCTCTGTCCCCCTCAGTCTGCCCCCATCTCTCTCTGCCCCTCTCTCTCTATCTCCCCCACTCTCTGTTCCCCCTCTCTCTCTGCCCCTCTCTCTCTGCCGAGGAGAAAGTGAGGTCTGCAGATGCTGGAGATCAGAGATGGAAATGTTGCTGGAAAAGCGCAGCAGGTCAGGCAGCATCCAGGGAACAGGAAAATCGACGTTTCGGGCATTAGCCCTTCTTCAACCTCTCACCCTCGGAACGCGCAGCCCTCCACTCACTCCGTCGCAACCCCAACATCACTATCAAACCAGCAGACAAGGGAGGCGCGGTAGTAGTTTGGCGCACCGACCTCTACACCGCTGAGGCCAAACGCCAACTCGCAGATAACTCCTCCTTCTGCCCCCTTGACCATGACCCCACCCCCCACCACCAAACCATCATCTCCCAGACCGTCCATAAACTCATCACCTCAGAGGACCTCCCATCCACCGCCTCCAACCTCATAGTCCCACAACCCCGCACCTCCCGTTTCTACCTCCTGCCCAAAATCCACAAACCTGACTGCCCCGGCCGACCCATTGTCTCCGCCTGCTCCTGCCCCACCGAACTCATCTCCGCATACCTCGACACGGTCCTGTCCCTCTTAGTCCAAGAACTCCCCACCTACGTTCGGGACACCACCCATGCCCTCCACCTCCTCCATGATTTTCGCTTCCCCGGTCCCCAACGCCTTATTTTCACCATGGACATCCAGTCCCTGTACACCTCCATCCCCCATCACGAAGGACTCAAAGCCCTCCGCTTCTTTCTTTACCGCCGTACCGACCAGTACCCTTCCACTGACACAAGCCTCATTCCTGAAGAAAGGGCTAATGCCCGAAACGTCGATTCTCCTGTTTCCTAGACGCTGCCTGACCTGCTGCGCTTTTCCAGCAACACATTTCCACCTCTCTCTCTGGCCCCCTCTCTCTCGGTTCCCACATCTCTGCCCCCCTCACTCTCCCACCCACCTCTCTCTCTGTCTCCCCCTCTCTCTGTCCCCCCTCTCTCTGTCCCCTCTCTCTGTCACCCTCTCTCTCTGCCCCCTCTCTCTCTGCCCCCCCGTCCCCTCTCTCTGTCACCCTCTCTCTCTGCCCCCTCTCTCTCTGCCCCCCTCTCTCTGTCCCCCTCTCTCTGTCCCCCTCTCTCTGTATCCTCTCTCTCTCCCCGCTCTCTGACGCCTCTCTGTCGCCCGCTCTCTCTGTCCCCCTCTCTCTCTATCTGTCCACCACTCTCTCCATCTCCCCACTCTCTGTCCCCCTCTGTCCCCCTCTCTCTCTCCCACCCGCATCTCTCTATCCCTCCTCTTTGTCCCCCTCTCTCTCTGTCCCCCTCTCTCTCAGTCCGGCTCTCTCTGTTCCCCCATCTCTGTCCTCCTCTCTCTGTCCCCCTCTCTCTCCCACCCATCTCTCTCTCTGTCTCCCCCTCTATCTGCCCCCCCTCTCTCTGTCCCCCCTCTCTCTGTCCCCCTCTCTTTGCCCCTCTCTCTGTCCCTCTCTCTCTGTCCACTCTATCTCTCCCCCCTCTCTGTCCCCCTCTCCCTCTGTCTGCCACCCTCTCCATCCCCCCACTCTCTGTCCCCCTCTCTCTGTCCCCCTCTCTCTGTATCCTCTCTCTCTCTCTCTCCGAGCCCCTCTCTGTCGTCCGCTCTCTCTGTCCCCCCCTCTGGTGCGGCCGCATCTGGAATATTGTGTGCAGTTTTGGTCGCCATACTATAGGAAGGATGTGGAGGCACTGGAACGGGTGCAGAGGAGGTTTACCAGGATGTTGCCTGGTATGGAAGGAAGATCGTATGAGGAAAGACTGAGACACTTGGGGCTGTTTTCATTAGAGAAAAGAAGGTTTAGGGGTGACTTGATTGAGGTGTACAAGATGATTAGGGGGTTAGATAGGGTTGACAGTGTGAACCTTTTCCCGCGTATGGAGTCGGGTATTACAAGGGGGCATAGCTTTAAATTAAGGGGGGGTAGATATAGGACTGAAGTTAGGGGTAGGTTCTTCACTCAGCGAGGCGTAAGTTCATGGAATGCCCTGCCAGTAGCAGTGGTGGACTCTCCCTCTTTATGGGCATTTAAGCGGGAATTGGATAGGTATATGGAGGATAGTGGGTTAGTATAGGTTAGGTGGGCTTGGATCGGCGCAACATCGAGGGCCAAAGGGCCTGTACTGCGCTGTATTCTTCTATGTTCTCTCTCTCTATCTGTCCACCACTCTCTCCATCTCCCCACTCTCTGTCCCCCTCTGTCCCCCTCTCTCACCCACCCGCGTCTCTCTATCCCTCCTCTTTGTCCCCCTCTCTCTCTGTCCCCCTCTCTCAGTCCCGCGCTCTCTGTTCCCCCATCTCTGTCCCCCTCTCTCTCCCACCTACCTCTCTCTCTGTCCCCCCTTTCTCTGTCCTCCTCTCTCTCTGTCCCCTCTCTCTCTGTCCCCCTCTCTCTCTGTCCCCCTCTCTCTCTGTCCCCCACTCTCTCTGTCCCCAACTCTCTGCCTCCCTCTCTCTGTCCCCCTCTCTCTGTCCCTCTCTCTCTGCCCCCCTCACTCTGTCCCCCTCACTCTGTTCCCCCTCTGTCTGCCCCCATCTCTCTCTGCCCCTCTCTCTCTATCTCCCCCACTCTCTGCTCCCCCTCTCTCTATGCCCCTCTCTCTCTGCCCCCCTGTCTCTGGCCTCCTCTCTCTCTGCCCCCCTCTCTCTCTCTCTGTCCTCCTATCTGGCCCCCTCTCTCTGTCGCCTCTTTCTGCCCCCTCTCTCTCTGGTCCCCTCTCTCTCTGACCCCCCCTCTCTCTGACCCCCTCTCTGTCCCCCTCTCTCTGTCGACCGCTGTCTGACCCCCACTCTCTCACACCCGCCTCTCTCTGTACCACCTCACTGTCCCCCTCTCTCTGTCGCCCCTCTCTCTCTGTCGCCGTCTCTCTGCCTCCTCTCTCTCTGCCCCCCCCCTCTCTACCCCCTCTCTCTCTGTCCCCTCTCTCTCTCCGCCGCTCTCTGACCCCCTCTCTGTCCCCCTCTCTCTCTGTCCCCCCCTCTCTCTCTGCCCCCCTCTCTCTGACCCCCTCTCTTTCTCCAACTCTGTAACACTCTCACTGTCTCCCTCTCTCTGCCCCCTCTCTCTGTCACCGTCTCTCTATCCCCCCTTCTCTCTGTCCCACCTTTCTCTGTTCCCCCTCTCTTTGTCCCTCCCTCTCTCTGTCCCCCTCTCTCTCTGTCCTCCTCTCTCTCTGTCCCCCTCTCTCTCTGTCCCCCTCTCTCTGTCGCCTCTTTCTGCACCCTCTCTTTCTGTCCCCCCTCTCTCTCTGTTCCCCTCTCTCTCTGACCCCCTCTATCTCCCCCGCTCTCTGTCCCCCTCTCTCAGTCGCCCTCTCTCTGACCCCCACTCTCTCACACCCGCCTCTCCCTGTACCACCTCACTGTCCCCCTCTCTCTCTGTCACCCCTCTCTCTGTCGCCGTTCTCTGTCCCCATCTCTCTCTGTCCCCATCTCTCTCTGTCCCCCACTCTCTCTGTCCCCCTCTCTCTGTCCCCTGTCTCTCTCCCCGCTCTCTGACCCCCTCTCTGTTGCCCTCTCATTGCCCCCACTCTCTCTGCCCCCCGACCCCTCTCTCTGCCCCCTCTCTCTCTGCCCCCTCTCTCTCTGCCCCCCTCTCTCTGTCCCCCTCACTCTGTACCCCCTCACTCTGTCGCCCTCTCCCTGTCCCCCTCTCTCTATCCCCCCTCTCTGTCGCCCTCTCTCTCTGCTCCCTCTCTCACTGCCCCCTCTCTCTATCCCACTCTCACAGTCCCCTCTCTCTCCCGCTCTCTGACCACCTCTGTGTCACCCCCTCTCTCTGCCCCCTCTCTCTCTGCACCCTCTCTCTCTGCTCCCCTCTCTCTGTCCCAATCTCTCTGTCCCCTCTCTCTCTCCCCGCTCTCTGACCCCCTCTCTCTGTCCCCTCTTTCTCTCCCTCGCCCTCTGACCCCCTCTCTGTCGCCCTCTCTCTGTCCCCTATCTCTCTGCCCCCCTCTCTTTGTCCCCCCTCTCTCTGTCCCCCCCTCTCTCTGCCCCCCTGTCTCTGACCCCTTCTCTCTCTGTCCTCCTCTGTCTCTGTCCCCCTCTCTCTGTCTCCTCTTTCTGCCCCCTCCTCTCTCTGTCCCCCCCTCTCTCTCTGACACCCTCTCTCTCTGACACCCTCTATCTCCCCCACTCTCTGTCCCCCTCTCTCTCTGTCACCGTCTCTCTGTCGCCGTCTCTCTGTCCCCCTCTCTCTCTGTCCCCTCTCTCTCTATCTCCCCCACTCTCTGTTCCCCCTCACTCTCTGCCCCCCTGTCTCTGGCCTCCTCTCTCTTTGGCCCCCTCTCTCACTCTGGCCCCCTATCTCTGTCGCCCTCTCTCTGACCCCCTCTCTATCTGACCCCTTCTCTGTCCCCCGCTTTCTGTCCCCCTCTCTCAGTCGCCCTCTCTCTGACCCCCACTCTCTCACACCTGCCTCTCCCTGTACCACCTCACTGTCCCCCTCTCTCGCTGTCGCCCCTCTCTCTGTCGCCGTCTCTCTGTGCCCCCCTCTCTCTGTCCCTCTCTCTCTCTGTCGCCCTCTCTCTGTCCCCTCTCTCTCTCCCCCGATCTCTGACCCCCTCTCTGTTGCCCTCTCTCTGCCCCCACTCTCTCTGCCACCCCGACCCCTCTCTCTGCCCCCCCTCTCTCTCTCAGTCCCCTCTCTCTCTGTCTCCCTCTCTCTGCCCCCTCTCTCTGTCACCGTCTCTATATCTCCCCTCTCTCTGTTCCCCCTTTCTCTGTCCCCCCTCTCTCTGTCCCCCCCTGCCCCCCTCTCTTTCTGCCCCCTTCTCTCTCTGTCCCCTCTCTCTCTCTGTCCCCCTCTCTCTCTGTCCTCCTCTGTCTCAGTCCCCCTCTCTCTGTCTCCTCTTTCTGCCCCCTTCTCTCTCTGTCCCCTCTCTCTCTTGTGACCCCCTCTCTCTCTGACCCCCTCTATCTCCCCCAATCTCTGTCCCCCTCTCTCTCTGTCCCCCTCTCTCTCTGTCACCCCTCTCTCTGTCGCCGTTCTCTGTCCCCATCTCTCTCTGTCCCCATCTCTCTCTGTCCCCCACTCTCTCTGTCCCCTTCTCTCTGTCCCCTGTCTCTCTCCCCCGCTCTCTGACCCCCTCTCTGTTGCCCTCTCATTGCCCCCACTCTCTCTGCCCCCCCGACCCCTCTCTCTGCCCCCTCTCTCTCTGCCCCCTCTCTCTCTGCCCCCCTCTCTCTGTCCCCCTCACTCTGTACCCCCTCACTCTGTCGCCCTCTCCCTGCCCCCCTCTCTCTATCCCCCCTCTCTGTCCCCTCTCTTTCTCCCCTGCTCTTTGACCCCCTCTCTGTTGCCCTCTCTCTCTGCCCCCTCTCTCACTGCCCCCTCTCTCTATCCCTCTCTCTCAGTCCCCTCTCTCTCCCGCTCTCTGACCACCTCTCTGTCACCCCCTCTCTCTGCCCCCTCTCTCTCTGCACCCTCTCTCTCTGCTCCCCTCTCTCTGTCCCAATCTCTCTGTCCCCTCTCTCTCTCCCCGCTCTCTGACCCCCTCTCTCTGTCCCCTCTTTCTCTCCCCCGCCCTCTGACCCCCTCTCTGTCGCCCTCTCTCTGTCCCCTATCTCTCTGCCCCCCTCTCTTTGTCCCCCCTCTCTCTGTCCCCCCCTCTCTCTGCCCCCCTGTCTCTGACCCCTTCTCTCTCTGTCCTCCTCTGTCTCTGTCCCCCTCTCTCTGTCTCCTCTTTCTGCCCCCTCCTCTCTCTGTCCCCCTCTCTCTCTCTGACACCCTCTCTCTCTGACACCCTCTATCTCCCCCACTCTCTGTCCCCCTCTCTCTCTGTCACCGTCTCTCTGTCGCCGTCTCTCTGTCCCCCTCTCTCTCTGTCCCCTCTCTCTCTATCTCCCCCACTCTCTGTTCCCCCTCTCTCTCTGCCCCCCTGTCTCTGGCCTCCTCTCTCTTTGGCCCCCTCTCTCTCTGGCCCCCTATCTCTGTCGCCCTCTCTCTGACCCCCTCTCTCTCTGACCCCTTCTCTGTCCCCCGCTTTCTGTCCCCCTCTCTCAGTCGCCCTCTCTCTGACCCCCACTCTCTCACACCTGCCTCTCCCTGTACCACCTCACTGTCCCCCTCTCTCGCTGTCGCCCCTCTCTCTGTCGCCGTCTCTCTGTGCCCCCCTCTCTCTGTCCCTCTCTCTCTCTGTCGCCCTCTCTCTGTCCCCTCTCTCTCTCCCCCGATCTCTGACCCCCTCTCTGTTGCCCTCTCTCTGCCCCCACTCTCTCTGCCACCCCGACCCCTCTCTCTGCCCCCCTCTCTCTCTCTGTCCCCTCTCTCTCTGTCTCCCTCTCTCTGCCCCCTCTCTCTGTCACCGTCTCTCTATCCCCCCTCTCTCTGTTCCCCCTTTCTCTGTCCCCCCTCTCTCTGTCCCCCCCGCCCCCCTCTCTTTCTGCCCCCTTCTCTCTCTGTCCCCTCTCTCTCTCTGTCCCCCTCTCTCTCTGTCCTCCTCTGTCTCTGTCCCCCTCTCTCTGTCTCCTCTTTCTGCCCCCTTCTCTCTCTGTCCCCTCTCTCTCTTGTGACCCCCTCTCTCTCTGACCCCCTCTATCTCCCCCACTCTCTGTCCCCCTCTCTCTCTGTCCCCCTCTCTCTCTGTCACCCTCTCTCTGTCGCCATCTCTCTGTTCCCCCTCTCTCTCTGGCCCCCTCTCTCTGTCGCCCTCTCTCTGCCCCCTCTCTCCCTGTCCTCCTATCTGCACCCCTCTCTCTGTCGCCTCTTTCTGCCCCCCTCTCTCTCTGTCCCCCTCTCCCTCTGACCCCCTCTCTCTCTCCCCCGCTCTCTGTCCCCCTCTCTCTGTCGCCCTCTCTCTGACCACCACTCTCTCACACCCGCCTCTCCCTGTACCACCTCACTGTCCCCCCTCTGTCTGTCGCCCCTCTCTCTGTCGCCATCTCTCTGTCCCCCTCTCTCTCTGCCCCCTCTCTCTCTCTGCCCCCTCTCTCTCTGCCCCCTCTCTCTCTGCCCCCTTTCTCTCTGCCCCCTCTCTCTCTGTCCCCCTCTCTCTGTCCCCTCCCTCTCCCCCGCTCTCTGACCCCTTCTCTGTCGCCCTCTCTCTGCCCCCTCTCTCTCTGACCCCCTCTCTGTCCTCCTCTCTCTCTCTCTATCCCCCACTCTCTCCATCCCCCCACTCTCTGTCCCCCTCTCTCTGACCCCCTCTCTCCCTCACACTGTACCCCTCTCTCTGTCTCTCTCTGCCCCCTCTCTCTGTTCCCCCTCTCTTTGTCCCCCCTCTCTCTGTCCCCACCCTCTCTGTCGCCCCTCTCTCTGACCCCTTCTCTCTCTGTCCTCTTCTGTCTCTGTCCCCCTCTCTCTGTCTCCTCTTTCTGCCCCTTCTCTCTCTGTCCCCCCCTCTCTCTCTGACCCCCCCTCTCTCTGACCCTCTCTATCTCCCCCACTCTCTGTCCCCCACTCTCTCTGTCGCCCTCTCTCTGTCGCCGTCTCTCTGTCCCCCTCTCTCTCTGTCACCTATCTCTCTGTCCCCCTCTCTCCCTCGCTCTCTGACCCCCTCTCTGTTGCCCTCTCTCTGTCCCCGCTCTCTCTGCTCCCCCGACCTCTCTCTCTGTCCCCTTCTTTCTGTTCCCCTCTCTCTGTTCCCCTCTCTCTGCCCCCCTCTCTGAACCCCTCACTCCTGTCCCCCTCACTCTGTCCCCTCTCTCTCTCTCTCCTCCGCTCTTTGACCCCCTCTCTGTCGCCCTCTCTCTCTACCCCCTCTCTCTGCCCCCCTCTCTGTCCCCCTCTCTCTGTCCCCCTCTCTCTATCCCCTCTCACTGCCCCCTCTCTCTCTCTCCCGCTCTCTCTGCCCCCTCTGTCCCCCCAATCTCTGTCCCCCTCTCTCTGACCCCCTCTCTCTCCCCCACTCTGTACCCCTCTCTCTGTCTCCCTCTCTCTGCCACCTCTCTGTCACCGGATCTCTATTCCCCCTCTCTCTGTCCCCCCTTCTCTGTCCCCCCCTCTCTCTGACCCCCTCTCTCTCTGTCCTCTCTCTGTTCCTCCTCTCTCTCTGTCCCTCCTCTCTCTTTCCCCCCCTCTCTCTCTGGCACCCTCTCTCTCTGACCCCCTCTCTCTCTGACCCCCTCTCTCTCTGACCCCTTCTCTGTCCCCCTCTCTCTGTCGCCTGCTCTCAGTCGCCCTCTCTCTGACCCACACTCTCTCACACCCGCCTCTCCCTGTACCACCTCACTGTCCCCCTCTCTCGCTGTCGTCCCTCTCTCTGTCGCCGTCTTTCTGTCCCCCCCTCTCTCTGTCCCCTCTCTCTCTCTCTCCCCATCTCTCTCTCTCTCCCTCTCTCTGCCCCCCTCTCTCTGTCACCGTCTCTCTATCCCCCCTCTCTGTGTTCCCCCTTTCTCTGTTCCCCCTCTCTGTTCCCCCCCCCCCCACTGCCCCCCTTTCTCTCTGCCCCTCTCTCTCTGTGTCCCTTCTCTCTCTGTCCCCCTCTCTCTCTGCCCCTCTCTCTCTGATCCCCCCTCTCTCTCTGCCCCTCTCTCTCGGTACCCTCTCTTTCTGTCCCCTCGCTCGCTGTACCGTCTCTCTCTCTGTCTCCCACTCTCTCTGTCCCCCTCTCTCTCTCTGTCCCCTCTCTCTCTGTCTCCCTGTCTCTCTGTCTGTCTCCCTCTCTCTCTGTCTCCCTCTCTCTCTGTCTCCCCCACTCTGTCCCCCTCTTCCTCTCGCCCTCTTTCTGCCCCCTCTCTGTCCCCCTCACTCTCTGTCCCCCTCTCTCTGCCCCCCTCTATCTACCCCACTCTCTGTCCTCCACTCTCTGTCCCCCTCTGTCTGTCGCCCTCTCTCTGAGCCACTCTCTCTCTCCCAACCGCCTCTCCCTCTGCCCCGCTCTCTGCCCCCTCTCTCTGTCCTCCACTCTCTGTCCCCCCTCTCTCTGCCCCCCTCTCTCAGTCTCCCTCTCTCTGTCCGCCTCTCTCTCTGTCGCCCTCTCTCTGTCCCCCTCTGTCTCCTACCCGCCTCTCTCTATCCCCCCTCTTTGTCCCCCTCTCTCTCTATCCCCCCTCTCTGACCCCCTCTCTCTCCCACCCGCCTCTCTCTCTGTCCCCCTCTCTCTGTCCCCGTCTCTCTGTTCCCCTTCCTCTCTGGCACCCTCTGTGTCACCCTCTCTCTGCCCCCTTCTCTCTGCCCCCTTCTCTCTGCCCCGCTCTCTGTCCCCCTCTCTCTTTTCCCCCTCTCTCTCTCTGTCCCCCACTCTCTCCATCCCCCAACTCTCTGTCCCCCTCTCTCCCCCCACTCAGTACCCCTCTCTGTCCCCGACTCTCTATCCCCTCTCTCTGTTCCGTCTATCTCCCCCTCTCTCTGTCCCCCTCTCTCTGTCCCCTATCTCTCTCCCCCGCTCTCTGTCCCCCTCTCTGTTACCCTCTCTCTGCCCCCTTCTCTCTGCCCCCCCTCTCTGTCCCCCTCTCTCTGTCCCCCTCTCTCTATCCCCCTCTCACTGACCCCTCTCTCTCTCTCTCCCGCTCTCTCTGCCCCCCTCTCTGTCCCCCCACTCTTTGTCCCCCTCTCTCTGACCCCCTCTCTCTCCCCCACTCTGTACCCCTCTCTCTGTCCCCCTCTCTCTATCCCCCTCTCACTGCCGCCTCTCTCTCTCTCCCGCTCTCTGACCTCCTCTCTCTCACCCTTTCTCTCTGCCCCCTCTCTCTCTGCCCCCACTCTCTCTGCCCCCCTCTCTGTCCCCCCACTCTCTGTCCCCCTCTCTCTGACCCCCTCTCTCTCCCCCACTCTGTACCCCTCTCTCTGTCTCCCTCTCTCTGCCCCCTCTCTGTCCCCCCCTCTCTCTGACCCCTTCTCTCTCTGTCCTCCTCTCTCTGTCCCTCCTCTCTCTGTCCCTCCTCTCTCTTTCACCCCTCTCTCTCTCTGGCCCCCTCTCTCTCTGACCCCCTCTCTCTCTGACCCCCTCAATGTCCCCCCTCTCTTTGTCCCCCTCACTCTGTCGCCCGCTCTCAGTCGCCCTCTCTCTGACCCCCACTCTCTCACACCCGCCTCTCCCTGTACCACCTCACTGTCCCCCTCTCTCGCTGTCGCCCCTCTCTCTGTCGCCGTCTCTCTGTCCCCACCTCTCTCTGTCCCCCTCTCTCTCTGTCCCCCTCTCTCTGTCCCCTCTCTCTCTCCCCCGCTCTCTGACCCCCTCTCTGTTGCCCTCTCTCTGCCCCCACTCTCTCTGCCCACCCGACCCCTCTCTCTGTCCCCATCTCTCTCTCTCTGTCCCCCTCTCTCTCTGTCTAACTCTCTCTGCCCCCCTCTCTCTGTCACCGTCTCTCTATCCCCCCTCTCTCTTTTCCTCTCTCTCTCTGCCCCTCTGTCTCTGTCCCCCTCTCTCTCTGTCCCCCCCTGTTTCTGCCCCTCTCTCTCTGACCCCCCCCCCCTCTCTCTCTGCCCCTCTCTCTCTCTCGGTACCCTCTCTTTCTGTCCCCCTCTCTCTCTGTACCCTCTCTCTCTCTGTCCCCCTCTCTCTCTGCACCCTCTCTCTGTCTCCCTCTCTCTCTGTCCCCCTCTCTCTGTTCCACCCCTCTCTGTCGCCCTCTCTCTGACCCCCCTCTCTCTGTCCCACTCTCTCTGTCCCCCTCTCTCTCTCTGTCCCCTCTCTCTCTGTCTCCCTCTCTCTCTGTCTCCCCTCTCTCTGTCTCCCTCTCTCTCTGTCTCCCCCACTCTGTCCCCCTCTCCCTCTCGCCCTCTTTCTGCCCCCTCTCTCTGTCCCCCTCACTCTCTGTCCCCATCTCTCTGCCCCCCTCTATCTACCCCACTCTCTGTCCTCCACCCTCTGTCTGTCGCCCTCTCTCTGTCCCCCTCTGTCTCCTACCCGCCTCTCTCTATCCCCCCTCTTTGTCCCCCTCTCTCTCTGTACCCCTCTCTCTGTTCCCTCTCTCTCTGACCCCCTCTCTCTCCCACCCGCCTCTCTCTCTGTCCCCATCTCTCTGTCCGCCTCTCTCTCTGTCCCCCTCTCTCTGTTCCCCTTTCTCTCTGGCCCCCTCTGTGTCACCCTCTCTCTGCCCCCTTCTCTCTGCCCCCCTCTCTGTCCCCCTCTCTCTCTGTCCCCCTCTCTCTCTGTCCCCCACTCTCTTCATCCCCCCACTCTGTGTCCCCCTCTCTCCCCTCACTCTGTACTCCTCTCTGTCCCCCTCTCTCTCTGTCCCCCTTTCTCTCTCTGTCCCCCACTGTCTCCATCCCCCCACTCACTATCCCCTCTCTCTGTCCCGTCTATCTCCCCCTCTCTCTGTCCTCTTCTCTCTCTCCCCCTCTCTCTGTCCCCCACTCTCTCCATCCCCACACCCTCTGTCCTCCTCTTTCTATCCCCCTCTCTCCTCCCCACTCTGTACCCCTCTCTGTCCCCCACTCTCTGTCCCCCTCTCTCTGTCCCCCTCTCTCTGTCCCCTCTATCACCCCCTCTCTCTGTCCCCCTCTCTCTGACCCCTCTGTCTCCCCCACACTCTGTGCCCCTCTCTCTGTCGCCTCTTTCTGCCCCCCTCTCTCTCTGACCCCCTCTATCTCCCGCACTCTCTGACCCCCACTCTCTCCCACCCACCTCTCTCTATACCCCCTCACTGTCCCCCTCTCTCTCTGTCACCCCTCTCTTTTTGTCCCCCTCTCTCACTGTCCCCCTCTCTCTGTCCCCCTCTATCTCTGTCCCCCTCTCTCTCTGCCCCCTCTCTCTCTGCCCCCTCTCTCTCTGTCCCTCTCTCTCTGCCCTCTCTGTCTCTGCCCCTCTCTCTGTCCCCCGTCTCTCTTTCCCCCTCTCTCTGTCCCCTTCTCTCTGTCCCCTCTCTCTCTTCCCCCACTGTCTGACCCCTTCTCTGTCGCCCTCTCTCTGCCCCCTCTCTCTGTCCCCCTCTCTCTGTCCCCCACTCTCTCCATCCCCCCACTCTCTGTCCCCCTCTCTCTGACCCCCTCTCTCTCTCCCACTCTGTACCCCTCTCTCTGTCCCTTCCCTCTGTCCCCCTCTATATCCCCCTCTCTCTGTGCTCCTCTCTCTGTCGCCCACTCTCTGCCCCCTCACCCTCCCACCCGCCTCTCTCTTTCCCCCCCTCACTGTCCCCCTCTCTCTCTGTCCCCCTCTCTCTGTCCCCCTCTGTCTGTCCCCCTCTCTCTCTGTCCCCCTCAATCTTCCCCACACTCTGCCCCCCCCCCTCTCTCTGCCCTCCTCTCTCTCTGTCCCCCTCTCTCTGTACCCCTCTCTCTGTTCCCCCTTCTCTCTGTCGCCATCTCTCTGTCCCCCTCTCTCTCTGTCCCCCTCTCTCTCCTGACACCCCTCTATCTCCCCCACTCTCGGTGTCCCTCTCTCTCTGTCCCCCTCTCTCTGACACCGTCTGTCTCCCCCCTCTCTGTCCCCCTCTCTCTGTCCCCCTCTCTCTGACACCCTCTATCTCCCCCACTCTCTGTGCCCCTCTCTCTGTCACCCTCTCTATCTCCCCCCTTTCTCTGTCCCCCCTCTCTCTGTCCCCCTCTCTCTGTCCCCCTCTCTCTGACCCCTCTCTCATTATGTCCTCCCCTATTTCTCTCTCTCCCTCCCTCACCTTATCTCTCCCTTCCCTCTCTCTCTCCCTCTGTCTCTCCCTGCTCCTTCGCTCTCTCTCCATCTTCTCTCACTCTCGATCCCCCTCCCTCGGTGTCTCTCTCTCTCTCCCCACCTCCCTCCGTTTCTCTCTGACTCAACCTCTCTCCCTCCTGTCCTGCCCTTCCTCTCTCTCTGACACACTCTGTCTCCCTGGTCCTTCCCTCTCCCTCTAACCTAGAGACTGGGTGTTTGTGGTGAAGCTGCGTGTGGGGGGGTGGGGGTGAGATGATTGAAAGATGTGGGAGGTGGGGAAATTGGTGTAGAGACGGAATTGCGGGAGGGAGACAGAGACGGCAGGAGAGAGAGAGAGTGAGGGTGAGGGGGAGAGAGAAGAATGGAGGCAGGTGGAGAAACTCATGTTGGGGTGTGAGAGAGAGAGGGGGAGAGTGCGGCAGAAAGAATAGTGGAGGCAGGTGGAGAAACCGGGTTGGGGGGGGTGTCTGAGAGGGGACCAGAGAGAGTGAAAGGGAGAGGAGGTGAGAGAGACACAGTGTGCAGAGAGAGAGAGAGAGGGAGAGAATTGAGGAGGAAGAGTGGGGGAGAGGAAATGGGGTGGTCAGGTTGGAGTAGGGGGGTGTCAGAGGGAGTTAAACCCAGCTCCTGAGCTCAGGGCGTGGTCCCCTCCCCTTCCCTGAGGCCCAGGACTTGGGGTTGAGTCTGTCTCTCTCCAGCTCAGCTTCTCCAACACAAAGACACCCAACAACATCGGTCACTCTGCTGCTCGGCACGTTTTAATCAACATTTTTATTGTTTACAAACGGAAATGATGGATACAGTCAGTGGGATGGTGCCTTTTCTCACTGGCCCCTGAGTTGTGAGAAACATTGAAATGTTTCCCTGTAACCTCGCTGTGGGATAAGGATGGACAACCCAGCGCTACCCTCAGTCTGTTACCATAGCGACAGGCTGCTCCATCGCTGAAACACTGAACTGAAATGAGAAAATCCCGGATGGATTGATTAATGAGGGAATTTGATGGATGGATGGAATTGGGTGAAGGGATATTTCAGCACATTCTTCAGCTGCTGCCTGAACTTAGTTTGGGTCACAGCATAAATCGCGGTGTTTGTGCAGCAACTGAGGAGCTGCAGCATGAAGCCCAATTCCTGCACAAAGGGATGGAGAAACACAGACTGATACCCAATCCACCACATCCGTTTCCATATAGAATACAGCATGAGCGTTGGCCATAACAGGATGAAATTGGCCGAGATCACAAACAGTAAAATGATGGATTTTTTTCGGTTTCTCATTTCAGTGTCAGACTGAGCGTCCCCATTGGTGTGAGCGCGGAGTCTCCTGCGGGCTCTGCTGGTCACGACAATGTGTCTGACGGTGAGAACATTGAGCAGCAGAATCAGGAGAAATGGGACACACGGGGTTAGAATGTGGTGGAGGGACTCGATTCTGCCCCAAACACTGGAGAATCGAACAGCTATTGTTACAAAACAAAACATGGGATTGTTCCACAGCCAATACCGAGCCGTGAGCATAAAGTACCAGGAAATGTTCTTTAAACAGCTCAGCACAGTCACTGCTCCCAGAACCACAGCCGCCGTCTTTTCACTGCAATATTTACTTTTCAGCTTCTGGCAACAAATGGCCACAAACCGATCAAAGGTGAAAGTGACGGTGAACCAGACAGTGCAGTCAGTGGCTGCATAAACCAGGATGGCGTGGATATTACACACGGGGACGGAATCCCTCAGGATATAAAACTGTTTCCGATATACAATGGGAATGTGTCTCAGGATCAGGTCGAGGATAATGACCAGGAGATCCGCCGCTGCCATGGCCCCCAGGTAACGTCTGACACATGGAGACAATCCACAATCTTTATAAAGCAGGACGTAGATGGTCACTACGTTAACTGTGAGGAAGGAAGACAAACCCATTATCCATCAGCCTGGAGGCAAAGAGACCCGTTTGATCGGGGACCCAGTGAGATTTTTAAATGTGTTCCCTGTATTCAGCGTATTATTAAAATAATTGGAGCTGGAATAACAACTGGGAAGGTCGGTATTACTGACAGAAATATGACATAAACCTCAAGAAACCCTCCCTCCCCAAACACACAGAGACACATCCATAAGGACAGATGATTTCCAGAACATTCCCACACACTCGATCACTGAGAGCAGACACAGGTCACTCCTTCCCAGTTCCTAATACAGAGGGTGGAAACCTTACGGTCCTGAGGGATTCTCTCCCAGTTTCCTGAAGACAAACGGAGTTTGGGAATTCCTGTATTTTGGTCTAAATTGTGGTCGATCCTGTGTCGTGGAGAAATGTAAACGCAGGGAAAACGTATTCACCCCTTAAACTGCCTGAGGGGCCTTCGGAACAGTGTCTCCTTCTCCCTGGAACGGGATCTCTACCCGCGGGATCTTATCGTTTGTTCAATTCACTGACGTCCGGCCGTTCACAAACAATGTCAGGGACAGAACGTTCCGGGGAATATCAGTTATAGAATGTCGGGGAGAGAACTTTCTGGGGAATGGCAGTTATCGAATGTTTGGAACAGAGCGTTCCTTGACCTGTCCATCATCTTTCCCCCGTATCACCCCACCAACATGATGTACTGTGCAAGGACACACTGTAATATTAATGGGGTGAGAGACGGAGGGTCCATTCACAGGAATGGGAACTAAAGGCATCTCCAGATCAGCTGAAATGGTTAGATATACCACAATATCAATCCACCTCACAGAACCAGCCCAGACACCATCAACTCAGAGGAGATATCTGTTCACCGTGGAACACTGTGCAGACCAGGCCAGTGTACTGCTCAGTACAACCCAGCAATCTGCCCAGATTCATCCACTGCACTGGTCAATACAATCCAGCAATCTGTCCAGAGTGGAACACTGCACAGATCAGATCAGGGCATTGATCGATAAACCCAGACCACACCAGCATGGTGAGAAGTCCTGACCACAGCAGTGCATTGATCTATAAAACCGGACGAGATATCTGTCCAACACCGGGAGAAGTGCAGACCACAGCAGTGCATTGATCTATAAACCCGGATTAGATATCTGTCCAACACCGGGAGCTGTGCAGATCACAGCAGTGCATTGATCTATAAACCCGGATTCGATATTTGCCCAGCACGGGGAGCTGTGCAGAACACAACAGGGCATTATCTATAAACCTCAACCAGACAGTCTGACCAGCACAGCGACCTGTGCAGTGGTCACCCGTGAATTAATCTGTAAACCAGGAGCAGTTACCCTCCCAGCATGTAGGACTGTGTACACCACCCCAGTGCATTGATCTGTAACACTGTGTTAGATACCTGCCCTGTGTGGGAAACCTGCAGCCCATGCTGGAAGTGACAGGATGTGCAGCTCCCATCCTTTTACAACTCCATCTCTCCGTTGTGCCCTGACAATGGGGTGCTGTGAGTGTGAACATCACTGCCACAGAGATACAGAGTTGGAGGGGGAATCAGTTTAAGCAACAACAAATGGGAGGGATATGGGAAATAGACAGAGAGGGGGATACTGCGAGACAGTGTTATGGAAGGATGTGTTCCCTGGTTTCAGAATGCAGAAATGAAAACATTTTAACAGCATCCTGTAACATAAGTGTTTCCAGGAATTGTAGGTGAACATTATATTGGTGGGAGTTCAGATGATGCAGAGTTTTTGATGAGTATTTGTTCTGCAGCTTTGTATCTGGATGTAGGGTCAGAAGAGTCTTTGACTCATTGAGCTAAATCTAACAATAATTTGTCTCAGTGCCATTTCCATTGACTGTGACAGAGGGATCATTTACACAAGGCCGAGCTAGTTTCCTGGTGCTATCTTATCGAACTCAACTCATTAACTACCCATCCTACCCCATGGTGTGCCTCTCATTCAATACCAGCCCGATTCTCCCACCCAATATGGCTGGAGGTACTCACCATCGCCCGGGTGCCCCTGGATATTCCATGATCCATGACACTGGCGCCATCTTTAAAAGGCCACTGAGCACAAGGTTGAGCTTTCTCTGTTAGGAGCTGCCCTGCACAGTTTACCCCGATCATAACAGATAAGGAGCACGGAGGTCCTGGTGGATGGGCTAGTACAGAGGGGGAACATTCTCTTCCCAGAGTGGGCCACACCACCAGAACCACCGAGCATGGTCTGAGCTCCCCACCCAGCTCAGTGCAGTATCCTGAGTCTGAAGAAATGTCCAGCAATATAGGACAAGCATCAATAACCTTCCCCGCACTGTCAGGATAAGGCTCACTGTATTCTCTCTGCTCCTTCACACTCAAAGAGTATATCTGTTACAGCACCGACCCCCGAACAAGGCTCATGGTCCACCACTCTCACTGCAGTATGCAGCACCTTCTCTCTCTCTGTCTCTCTCTGTCTCTGTCTGTCTCTCTTTCTCTCTCTCTCTCTCTTTCTCTCAACTTTACCACCACCCCCTCAATTTAATAACAATGCATGGATACAATACTGTGGACTGACTCCCTCCGGACACCTCACCATGAGGCCGTCCCCACCTACACTAACACTAACAGCAGGGTCACCCATTCCCACCATCTCTCTCCCTCCCTTTCTCCCATTCCAGGAGAAACAGCCTGGAATAGGACAGAAAGGGCCTATCCAGGTGGTGGAGTGCCCGATATCCTTTCCCTCCCCCCTCCCCCTGCCATGTGGGGAGGACCCTGGCACGAGCCGGAGAGGACCGGGACGCCTCGTGTGGAGATTCTGAAACATCCACGTCCCACCGACCGAGTAAGGAGCAATGTTCAGTGAAGGGCAATTCTCACTTTAAACCCACTGGCAGCTCCGTTTCCCCCCGGCACAACTTAGAAGCCGTGTCCCTGATGCCATCTCCCTTTTGTGTTGAGCTGGTACAAATGGAATCCCCACGGTCTCGGTGGGCAGGAGGGTGGGCTCACAACACATCGTCACCACCACCTCCCAGGAAGGGACCACGGAGACTCCCTCCTACACCTCCCCCTGTAAACAGCTCAGATACTGAAACTAATCTGTGACAGTTACTACTCTCCTCACCTGTCCTGACATCTTCAACAATCTATGCCCATATACACCCAGCGCTCTCTGTTCCTGCAGCCCCGTTATAATGGCACAGCCTGTTTTAAACTGTCATTCATTGTCTTTCCTACCAAAGTGTATCACCTCAAACTAATCTGCACTGATCCCCATCTGCCATAAACCTGAACACTACATCAACGTGTCACTGTCCTGTTAGAGTTCCACACTGTCCTCCATAGATTTCAGAGTTCTTCGAGGTTCGGTGCCATCTAGAAACATTGAGATTGTCATCGTGTCACAGCCCACATGAAACAACTGAAATCCTGCCCCACATACACGAGTGTGATCAAGTGAAATACTGATATATTCCGATGGACAAAGTCGAATAATGACATGCTGTCAATGGAGCAACAAACGTCCTGATACAAACCAGACGGAGCGAATGAAATATTGACAAAGCACAGAGCAAAAGAAACCCGGATAGGTCCCACTTACCGATATTCATCAGGGTATAATGTGATGAAGTTGAAAGTGTGTACTATACCTTCAAGAGAGAGGGAATGCTGTTCTGAACTGAGAGCTTACAAGCACCTGTGATACGAGAGGATAGAAGACCCAGAAACAATATATTGCTATCGAGCTGGAGTCGGGTAATAAGCAGTTAAGAGAAAGAGGGTCCCAGAGTTGTGAGTAGTTGATGTAAAATGTTCACTTTCAGATTGAAAAGAATAAATTGATGTTTTTTTTATTTAAACAGTCGAATTTGGCAGATCTGTCACTCATATTTTAACAGTTTACTAGGCGAATTGAGCATTTCTTTATGTTTCATTAACGTTACTAGATGAGCTTCACGCCGTGTCCTCACCATCCCCGTGTATGTATCTGCGTGTGTCTGTGTGGGGCAGGTTTGGCAGCCTCTGTGGTGCTTAAAGTGATACAATGCCACACTCTGCTGGCCGCCACACGCCACTGCACAGGCATTGGCTGAGGATGAAAACCAACAGGGATTCATTCAGAGACGGGCAGGGAGAGGGCAGCTGCTCACAGCACCATCCAAACTGATGTCTTATGCATGGACTGATCTAAATATCCTTTAAACGTTGTAACTGCCCCTGCTTTGATCACTTCATCTGGAAGTTCATTTCACACACAAGCCAGCATCTGTCTAACATAATTACCTCTCATGACTTTCATAAATCTTTTTTCCTCACACCTTAAAAATCCGTCAGTTTTGAATCCTTAACTCTAGAGAAAAGACATCAGCCCTTTAGCTTCTCTGTAACCCTCATTATTTTATAAACCTCTGTAAAGTTACTGCTTAATCTCATATTCTTCAGTGAAAAAAGTCCCAGCCTCTCCTCATAGCTCACTCCCTCCTTTCCCAGCAACATCCAGGTTATTGTCTTCTCAATCCTCTCCAGCTTAATAATATCAACGTCAGTAATATCAAAGTGAATAGTCAAGGTATTTTCTAAGGGTATGGGGAGTCCAAAACTAGAGGACATGGGCTTAAGGTGAGAGGGGAAACATTCAAAAGTGACCTAAGGGGCAGCTTTTTCACCCAGAGGGTGGTGTGCCTATGAAATGAGCGGGCATGGTGACCAGACTGGACACAGTATGCCAGAAGAGGTCTCACCAATGTCTTGTATAACCACATGACATCCCAATCCCAAGGTCTGTCCTATGAATACATGTGTGTTAAACACCTTCTTAATCACACTATGTATATGAGATGCAAATTTTAAAGAATTATACCTAACGACCTAGGTTTCTATTCTACAACACTGCCAAAGACTCTACTTTTAATTGTAAATGTCCTGCTGTTGTTTGATTTACCAAACCCAATACCTCGCATTAATCCAAACTAAACTCCATCAGCCACCCCTCAGCCCAGTGAGTGATATTACTGCCACCGCATCCTCCCCCTTCAATTTTAAAATGCCCATCGTCTCCAGGAGGCCTACACACTCCGGCTTTGATTTTCACAAAGACCCTGAGCTTGGTTTGCCTTGTATGGTTAGGGGGAGGAGGGACAGATTGCAGACACAGTCAGTGGGGAGGAGAGGCTGGACAGTAATCAGCGGCCTGGTGTCATTTCATGGTTTTAGGAAAAAGGGAAGTCACACGTGAGAGTTGGGTAAGAGTGATCGGTGTTTTGGGGTCAGAAATTAAACTCTTCCTTTGTTTCTGGTTTTCAGTAATAAATATCTATTTGAGACCCTTCCATTGTGCAGAGTGTGTCTGCAGGATTTCTTTCCTTAAAATTGCAGACTACAGATAATAGCAATTAAAGATGTTTATAGTTAATTTCGATGGTACAGCACGTACACTCAATATCCTACAGTTGAGATAAATATCTTGCATTTGTTTAATGATACAAAGTGTTGTTTGTAATTCAGTAATGGTAACCTGATTATAATAAATCCACACCAAGCTGAAAGTGGCCACTAAAATATGACCCTAAATCTGGGTATGGTAGTGTCCCTGTCTCTGAGCCAGAGCTCTGGATTTGATTCCAATTCCTGAACTTGTGTGGTAGTGTTCTTAGCTCAGGGATAGAAGGCCTGGATTCACGTTCTGCCTGTTGCAGAGCTATGTCTCAGCATATCAGGACAGTCGGATGAAATAAAAAACAGGAGAATACTGATACAGCTTTATGGGTATTGCTGAGTGATGCTAGTATCCCTACCTCAGGGCACAAAGGTCCATGCGTAAAGCTCACAGAAGTGTCTCAGGATATATCTGAACAAACTAATTAAAATGGATTTAGAATTGTGACTTGATGGAGAAGGAAGAGGTGTCAGTATTGCATTTCAGAATTTAGGCCCAGGATGACTGAAAGTACAGCCATTCGTGTTGATTGGGATCACATTTTGCAGCATTAAAGGTTTATAAAATCAAAATGGCCATGGTTAGGATGAGTAGTCAGGGGTTTTTTCCAGGTTAGGGGCGTCCAAAATTAGAGGGCATTGGTGGAAAGTGAGAGGGGAAAGGTTTTGATGAGGCCTAAAGGGCACCATTTCACGCAGAGGTTGGTATGCGTATGGAATGAGCTGCCAGAGGGAGTGGTGGAGGCTGGTACAGATACAGAATCTGGGTACTGAGAGACCTGGCGAGCTTTTCCAGCAATTTCTATATTTCTTTTAAAAATGCATTCAGTTTAACATAGGTATTCTGAATAAATTAAACATTTTTAATTTTTAATGATCGCAGGGACATATAAACAGATCTTCAAATAGACCGGGACCATTTTCTGTCAAGGGTATGGCTCTGTGTATGATAGCAGCAATGATGCACCTACATGGAACAGGGAATGTGATGGAGACATAGTTTGGATAATGTACAAGGAGACCTCACATGGTTCAGTTTGGGAGAGGATGACATTACTGTGTGATTCAACTCAGAGAGGGAGAAAATGTAATCTGTCCGAGAAGGAATGACCTATTGCACTCTCTCTCCTTCATTGTTCCTCATCACAGCAATGTGTGTGAGCTAAAAAAGACCTCTACAGTCATCGTTACCATTTTTATTTTTATGGAATCCCTGCAGTGTTGGAACAGGCCCTTCGACCCAACAAGTCCATACCAACCTTCCCAACCCGTTTCCCTATATTTACCCCTGACTATTGCACATAACCTAGAAATCCCTGAACATTACGGACAATTTAGTGTGTGTGTGTGTGTGTGTGTGTGTGTGTGTCAGCATTTTTAAAAAGGGGAATATTGATTGTATATCTGCAATACCCAAACAGATTGCCATTTATCTTTCCATCATACTTTGAGTAACATTGCTCTGGATCATAAACGTGTTGTTTTAGCAGATTAAAGAACCTCGCCTGACTTGTTCCTAAAACTGACACTGTCCCAATCTGAGACCAATATCATCGGCCACATCACCAACCTGGTTGCATTTAACATTTGTTGTGAGCAGTGGAGGAGTGGGACTAAAAAAGGGATTCCATCAAGTGTTGTTCAATGTAGAGGGACACTGATCCATTAGCTGAGGAGGGGTGTCAGCAAGATGTTTCCGTGTCAGTGTTTGATCTGACACCGTGAGGCTGAGGGAGGGGAGTCAGCAGGAGGTTTCCGTGTCCGTGTTTGATCTGATACCATGAGGCTGAGGGAGGGGAGTCAGCAGGAGGTTTCCGTGTCAGTGTTTGATCTGACACCGTGAGGCTGAGGGAGGGGAGTCAGCAGGAGGTTTCCGTGTCAATGTTTGATCTGACACCGTGAGGCTGAGGGAGGGGAGTCAGCAGGAGGTTTCCGTGTCAGTGTTTGATCTCACACCGTGAAGGTGAGGGAGGGGAGTCAGCAAGAGGTTTCCGTGTTAGTGTTTGATCTGACACCGTGAGGCTGAGAGAGGTGAATCCGCAGGAGGTTTCCGTGTCAGGCTTTGATATGAACCCATGAGGTTTTGTCATGTCACATTGTTGCTTGACAGTCTGGAGGGCATCTCTCTCAATTCTGGCATTAACTCCAAGGCATTAGGAAAGAGGAGTTTGCTTCAGTATCAGAGTAAATCACTAATAGTGGTGAATATTGTCCAATCCCAGTTGTGGGATTCGCAATTTAAATGGAAGATTCTTCTTATCCAGTATGGCTTCTCCCTTATTCCTAGGATTAAAAGACGAAAATAAAAACCCGTTCAACCCCGCCCTGTTGTAACATCAAATGTTCCTAGTCATCGAGGTGCATCTTCTGCATTAGGACAAAATCCACCCTCTCTTTTTTAAGACTAGAAAGTAAGTTTTTCCTCTTGACTGGGCAATGGCTCCCCTTCATGTTCCAGGTACACCATTTAAGCATACCATTTTCCAGAACAGACTGTAGCAACACTTGAACTCGATAGAGGAAGAACTCGAATTACTTATCATTAATAAACAAAGTCTCAAAGAGCTTAAAAACTGCACAATTGAAAACTATTACAACTGACAAGCTCTCAAAACTTTCCAAAACTAAACAAATAAAAAAAACAAAAAAACGAAAAAAATCGATAGGGGAATTTAAAATTTCCACAAAGTTTTCGCTTTCTCTGCAGAGTCAGACTAGTTCATGGATCCATTAAATTCAATATGGAGAACCGTTGGGTACCAGAGGGAATACTGATTCCCGAGTTCCCTTACTCTTCTCTTGAGAGGTGTTAGACTTGGAATCAGGTGAGCACTTTGGTGACAGCGATCACAATTCTGGTATATTTATTTTAGTTATATCAAGGGATAGGTGTATACCACTGGGCAAGAGTTAGAGCTGGGGGAGAGGTAGTTACGATGCGATTAGGCACGATTTAGGAAGCATAGGTGGGAGAAGAAAACTGAAGGGGATAGGCACATTAGAAATATGGAGCTTATTCAAGGAAAAGCTACTGTGTGTCCTCGATAGGTATGTACCTGTCAGGCAGGAATGAAGCTGTAGAGTGCGGGAGCCATAGATTACGAAGGAAATGGAATCTCTGGTCAAGAGGAAGAAGAAGGCATATTTTAGGATGAGATGTGAAGGCTCAGTTAGGGCGCTTGAGGGTTACAAGGTAGTCAGGAAAGACCGAAAGTGAGAGCTCAGAAGAGCCAGGACAAGACATGAGAAGTTGTTGATAGAATCAGGATAAACCCTGAGGCTTTCTATAGATATTTAAGGAATAAAAGAATGACGAAAATAAGATTAGATCCAATCAAGGATATTAGTGGGCAGTTGTGTATGGAGTCAGAGGGGATAGGGGAAGCACTAACTGAATATTTTTTCAACAAAAGTAACTCCAGAAAATGACAATGTTGTCGAGGAGATTACTGAGATACAGGCTAGTCGACTAGTTATGATTGAGGTTCACAAGGAGGAGGTATTAGAAATCCTGCAGAGTGTGAAAGTCTGTAAGTCCCCTGGGCCGGATTGGGTTTATCTGAGGATCCTCTGGGAAGCCAGGGAGGAGATTGCCGAGCCTTTGGCATTGATCTTTAAATCGTCACTGTCTACTGGAATAATGCCAGAAGACTGGAGGGTAGCAAATATGGTTCCCCTGTTCAAGAAGGGGAGTAGAGAAAACACTGGTAATTATAGACCAGTGAGCCTTACTTTAGTTGTTGATATAGTATTGGAAAAGATTATAAGAGATAGGAGTTATAATCATCTAGGCAAGAATAAATTGATTAAGGATAGTCAGCACGGTTTTGTGAAGGGTAGGTCGTGCCTCACGAACCTTATTGAGTTCTTTATGAAGGTGACCAAACAGGTAGATGAGAGCAAACCGGTTGATGTGGTGTATATGGATTTCAGCAAGGTGTTCGATAAGGTCCCCCACAGTGGGCTATTGTAAAAAATGCGGAGTAATGGGATTGTGGGAGATATAGCAGTTCGGATCAGTAATTAGCTTGCTGAAAGAAGACAGAGGGCCGTGGTTGATGAGAAATGTTCATCCTGGAGTTAAGTTAGTAGTGGGTCGGTGTTGGCTCCACTGCTGTTCGTCATTTTCATAAACGACCTCGATGTGTGTAGAAGGCTGGGTTAGTAAATTTGCAAATGACACTAAAGCCGGTGGAGTTGTGGATAGTGACGAAGGATGTTATAGGTTACAGAGAGACATAGATAAACTGCAGAGCGGGGCTGAGAGGTATTAAATGAAGTTTAATGTGGACAAGTGTGTGGTGATTCATCTTGGTCGAAGTAAACGGAATGCAAAGTACTGGGATAATGGAAAGATCCTTGGTAGTGTAGATGAGCAGAGACATCTCGGTGTCCAGGTGCACAGATGCTTGAAATTCGCCACCCAGGTTGACAGGGTTGTTGAGAAGGCATACAGTGTTTTAACTTTTATCAATAGATGGATCAAGTTCAGGAACCATGAAGTTATGCTATAGCTGTACAAAACTCTAGTGCGGCCGCACTTGGAGTACTGTGTACAGTTCTGGTCACTGCACTATAAAAGGATGTGGAAGGTTTGGAAAGGGTGCAGAGGAGATTTACTAGGATGTTGTCTGGTATGGAGGGAAGGTTTTACGAGGAAAGGCTGAGGGAGTTGAAGCTGTTTACGTTAGAGAGCAGAAGGTTGGGAGGTGACTTAATAGAGACATATAAGATAATCAGAGGGTTAGATAGGGTGAGCCTTTATCCAAGAATTGTGATGGCGAAGATGAGGGGGCAAAGCTTTAAATTGAGGGGTCATAGATATGGGACAGATGTCAAAGATACTTTCTTTACTCAGAGAGTAGTAAGGGTATGGAATGATTTGCCTGCAACGGTAGTTGATTCGCCAACTTTAAGTACATTTAAGTCGTCATTGGACAAGCATATGGACGTACATGGAATAGTGTAGGTGAGATGGGTTTCAGATTGGTATGACAGGTTGGCGCAACATCGAGGGCCGAAGGGCCTGTACTGCGCTGTAATGTTGTATGTTCTATATCATCAAAAGATATTTTTCTGAATCACAGCCGCCGAAACGTTCCGAAAGGACATAATCCTGGAGCCCGTGAATTAAAGGCATTGGATCTTGCCGCTGGGTTCTGGAAGCTTCCATTAGTCTTTGTTTATCCCCATAACTGTGTAACCGCACGCGGACAGGGCGAGAGCGCTATTCTGAGCCTGATCTGTGCACCGTAACCCGATGGACTGTCTCAGTCTTCACCCGTCCCTCTTCAGTTTCGAAGTGAAGGAATCGCTGCAGCCAGTTCTCAAAAAATCCTCACTGGCTGACCACCTGCTGTCTGGTCCAGCAGACCGACGATGTGAACATTCTTCATCCTGCCCCTGTTCCCAAGGTCGTCATCATGTTCAATTAAGATATGAACCTGTTTTTCAACGGTGAGCATCCTCTCTCGTGAGGAATTTATTATCGCAGACTCTGTCATGCAGTTCGGCGCTTGACATCGTCCATTTTGTTTCCAAGGCTGTCAAGTTGCTGCTCGTGTTTTTGGAGCGCGTCTGAGAGTGGTAGTGGTTCTAGCCTCTGCTTAGCTCTTCTTCAATCATGGCTTCAATCAATTCACATAACTTGGTGAACTCAGTGACCAAGGCCTGGTGAGGCACTGGGTCTATGGAACGAGCAGAGTGGGTTGCAGCTGCAGCCTCAGGCAGGCTCGATGCTTCTGACGGGGGCACCACTTGTTGGGACTTACTCGATCCTTTCCCGTGTTTTATCATTTCCACCGGGATCAGTAAAGCTTCTATCACTCTTTTAGGGTTGAATTCTAAGTAAATTGGTGGGATGGAGTGGGTTAGGGAACACTTTGCCCGTGCTGTGATGCAGAGCCCAACAAAGCACACCTTCCAGATCGTTACTATCTTGGATTCCCCCTTAACATTTTATTAATATTATCATTTCGGTTTGCATTATATTCCTGGATGTTCTGGAGCGGTGTGATTTTGTATCACTGTCTACATTTTCCCCTACACTGCAAATTGCTGCCCATTCTTTTTTAGATTAGATTACTTACAGTGTAGAAACAGGCCCTTCGGCCCAACAAGTCCACACCGACCCGCCGAAGCGCAACCCACCCATACCCCTACATTTACCCCTATACCTAACACTACGGGCAATTTAGCATGGCCAATTCAGCTGACCTGCACATCTTTGGACTGTGGGAGGAAACCGGAGCACCCGGAGGAAACCCACGCAGACACGGGGAGAATGTGCAAACTCCACACAGACAGTCGCCTGAGGCGGGAATTGAACCCGGGTCTCTGGTGCTGTGAGGCAGCGGTGCTAACCACTGTGCCACCGTGCCGCCCAAATTCCTCGATAATCCTTGACTCTGTTGTTACTTCTGATACTTCTGTCTGTGCCTCAAACATATTCAATATCTCTGCCTCCAATGCTCTGCGGGGAAGAGAGTTCCAAATTCTCTCACCACTGAGAAAATAAAAGTTAACCGCAACTGTGTATGAGATTATTTTTGTCTCCTTACCTGAGAAAGGATATAACTAAATTGGAAGCAGTTCGGAGATGTTTCACTTCATGTATTCCAGGGATGAGGGCCTCATATTATGAAGGCTTTAACAGGTTACTCATGGAATCAGAGGTGATCTTATTGAAACATACAAAACCTAGAGGAGAATGCAACAGATAGATACCCACTGGGTGTTTGTATAGTCCAAACTTCTTGTCATTTTTAAAGAATCTCTATAGTGTTGAAGCAGGACATTCCGTCCATCAAGTCCACATTGACCCTCAGAACTGTATCTCCCCCGGACCTGCCACCCTACTCTATCCATGTAACCCTGCATTTCCCATCACTAACCTATCTAACCTACACATCCCTGGGCACTATGGGAAATTTAGCATGGCTAATCCACTCTGAGCTGCATATCTTTGGACTGTGGGAGGAAACTGGAACACTGGTAGGAAACCCATACAGACATGGGGAGAATGTTCAAAATCCAAATAGAGGGTTGCCAGAGGTTGGAATTGCACACAGCTCTTTGGCGATGGGAGGTAGCAGTGCTAACCACAGATCCACTATGTGCATCCGTTAGTTCTCTTAGTTACTTGTGGCTGACTTAAGAAATCTGCCTGACTTGTTCCTGTCACTGAACCTCACCCAGTCTGAGACCTTTATCATCGGCCATATTACCAACCTGGTTACATTTAAAATTTGTTGTGAGCAGTGGAAAAGTTGGACTAGAAAAGGAAAGAGTGACACCCGCCATCCTCAGGCACAACTGGAGTGAGAAAAAAATCACAAAGTGGTATTTCATTCCAGTGGGAATTCACTTTCCCAGAATTTGGGGTGGCCAGATATTTATATTATACCGAGGCTGGCTTTGCCTATAGACAGGTGAATCAGAGATAATGGTGGATGGAGAGCAAAGTGCAACTGGGACCACAATGAGATGAGCCACGACCTTATTTACTGGTGAAATAGTGTCAAAGGGCCGAATGGCCCCCTCGTGTTCCTCAGCCCTGTGTTCTGATGTTCCATTCAGCCCTTCGGACCTGCTACACAGGGGCAGATCAAGGCCACTCCGATGGTTAGGTGCAGTTGTGGAAATTGCAGGCTGGGCGTCATCCACAAACTCGGATATATATTGCACTCAGTTCCCTCCTTCAGACTATCAGTATAGATTGTAAATAACTCATGCCATCAGACTGATAGCTGTGGTCCTCCAGCAGATACACGTTTATCATAAAGATCCATGAATCCTGATTCTTTGATTTCTGTGTTCACCAATCATCATCCCATGTTAATACAATATCCGACGTCCTAGAGCTTCTGTTTTGTGTAAGAACTATCATTTTGTAATACTTGTGGAAAATCTCTGGAACGTTTTGCGTCTACCAGATCCCCATTATCAAGTCCGCTTGTTACATTTTCAGGCATCTCCAGAAGTACTTTGCATGATTTTACAGGCAAAATAACATTTCCCTTTCACACACCCACACTGACTCTGCGTGAAGCTTTTCTAAACGTCCATGCTGGACAAGTTTTCCAACCTATACTAGTCGCATCTGCTTTCCTTTTACCCATATGCCTCTAAGTGTTTCCCAGTCATATGTTTGTCCAAATGATGTTAAATGTTGCAGCTGTACACGCAATCTACCACTCTTCCTCTGGCAGCCCATTCCATACCTACACCACACTCTGTGTAGAAACGTTTTCCCTTCGTCCCTTTTAAATATTCCCTCTAACACCTTAAACCCATTCTCTCTATGCTTGAACTCCCCCAGCCCGTGGAAAATCTTGGCTATTCACCCTATCCATTCCTCTCATGATTTTATAAGCTTCTACAATGTCAGCCCGCAATCTCTACGCTCCATCTGATACTAACTTCAAGAATAAACATTTAAAGATAAGCATTGCAAATTTGAAGCGATATTAAACATCACAGGTAACCAATACTCAGCCCAATCTTCATACTGTTATTTGTTTTTCTCCATGTTACAATACTAAGGCGACATAAAACGCTTACTAGTGCCAATAAGAAGTTAAGCACCTGAATTCCTTTGTTTAAAGGGGATTTTGATCACTACAGTGAAAACGTATCTGTGGCCATATCTATATAATACCATATGGTCAACATTCTCCCTCCTCGCCTCCCTTTGACTGTGTGTGGTTGTGTCTTCTTTATCTTGCAATCAATAGAGTGAACCCCTTTCCCCCACTTGCACTTTAATTTAAACACCTTTTACAGAATCTTCTCATTCACCACTGCTAAAAGCCTGTTTGTCTTTTGCCACACCCTCCTTTCCCTGCCACCCATCCCCCAATTCTGGCAAGTGATTAAAAGACGATATTGCAATTGTATTCAGTTTTGCAGAAGTGTCACACTGGAAACGCTAACACTGTTTCTCTTTCTCTGCAGATGTTCACAGACCTGCTGAGTTTCACCAGAAATGAATAGGCACAGAAAAAAAATTCAATTCGACAAATAACTATGGACACTGGAAATAAGTGTACAAAAAATTCTGGAGATACTGGTAGCTTTATAGATTAACTGGACCTGAAAGTTTAACTCTGCATTCACTCCAGAAAGTGCTGCAACACCTTTCGCAATTTCTTCAGCAATTTCTGTTTTTGAGCAATTTCCAATGACGTATGTCAAAGATGCCAAAACATCTTGTCCAACATGGAGCGCCGTACACTGGGAACTGAACAATAGCACATAGTGCACAAGTTCATTGACTCAAAAATTGCATAAGGTTGGCATCACTGACACTACAGAGCTCTGAATCATGGTCAGGGAGAAAAACAGAGGGAAACACACTCATTTCAAATACAGAAGATGGCATTATGGAAAGGAGAAGATTCAGATTAGTACCTTAAATGGATTGAATTTATGCAAAAAAATGGAGGCGAGGCACCAAGGAAAGACTCCAGCAGAACGCGAATATGAAAATGGAAGTATTTCCACATTGGAAACCAGAGTAGGTCACTGAGTACAGGGCTGATCGGTGAATGGGTCTCGGTGTCAAATGGGGAACAGTCAGTTGAATTGAATTGTAAATAATGCAGCTAAAACTGGGTTATCATCTGATGCTGTAGAATCAACAGCAGAAGAAGCAGAGTTGTATTCAATGACAATCTGTAACATTTTGCCGACGATACTTCATCAGTCTACCATTACCATCAAGCTGATCCATGGTTCAGTGACGAGTGTGTGCGAACATGCCAGGGTCGGAATCACGTGCACCTAAACCTGATGACAACCCATTAGTGCGACCACACCTGACTGGTTTCACTCCAAACAGCAGGACTAACATCTACTACAGAGGGAGAAATGATACCAAGACTAACAAATCAGATCTAAGCTCCGTCGGCCTGTCAAATCCATGCATAAATGTCGATGGACAATTGAACAACTTTCTGGATGAGAGGACTCCACAAATATCCGCACCCTAAATAATGGAACAGCCCTGTACGTCAGTGTAAAAGATGCAGTATCTGCACCATACTTAGCCAGAAGTGTTGAGTCAATTATCCACCTCACCCTCACCATGATGCCCACAGAATCACCGATGGCAGTCTTCAACCAATTCAATTCACTGCAGGTGACATGAAACAAACAGCTGGACACTGTAGATACGACTAAGGCAGTGGGCCCTGACAACATTCCTGCAATAGGACTGAAGACTTGTGCTGCACAACAACCGTGCCCCTGGGGAAGCTGTTTCATTCCAGCTCCAACTCCGACATCTCCCGAGCAATGTGGAAAATTACTCAACTATATCCAATCCACTTAGAGGAGGATTACTGCAAAAATCTGACTCTTTACTAGTCCTTCAGTCCCATCACGACAGTTAAATTGGTGGGAGTCCTAATTTGACAGAGCTGTCAAGCAGCACAGAAATAACCAGCTCAGTGCGGTTTCCGACAGGTCCCCATGTGGAGATGGTGCTGTTGTGGAAATGTCACTGGATTACTAACCCAGACCAGGCTAATGCTCTGGCAGCTGGTGCAAATTAAAAACAATTAATAAAATATCAAGATCTAAAATCTGGTGTCAGTAATAGTGATCTTGTGTTCAATATCAGTTGTAAACTTCGATTTCCTTCCCCAATGTACTTTCAGGAAGTGAATCCCCCGTGCTTTCCTGGTCTGGCCTAAAAGTGACTCCAGACACAGAGACATGTGATAAACTCTTCAATGATCTCTGAATCGGCCAAACAAGACACTCAATTGTATCAAACTGCACTGAGGTCTTAAATGATAAACCTGTACCGAACCCCAGGCCCCAGCCTCGTTAGTAGAAAAGGGAATGGGAAACACAATCCTGTCGACCCTGCAGAGACCTCTTTCCTAACAGTTGAGAGCTTGTGACAATATTTGCAGAGCTTTCCCACACACTGCACAGAAACATTGTGACAGGAGCAGGTCATACAACACATTGAGCTTTCCCTGTGCTAGTTAATGGCCGAACATCTCCTCAGTGCAGTTTTCTCCAGACATAATCATATCCCTTAATATGTTTAAACATTGTGAAACATAAAATGAAAACTGCTGGAGTGCCTTCAGCCCATCAGTTTTGCTCCTCCATTCAATATACAGGCAGTTCTCCGATAACACGTGTTGATTAAATACAATTTGGCTGCAATGTGATTCGCGAATCTTTTTTCTATAAAGTTAATTCCCATTCACTGTGACGCGCTTCCTTGTCAGGAACCAGCTGAACAGCAAAACCCTTCCTCAGGATCCTCTCTCTGCAAAGTGTACAAACAATGTGGTCAGCTAAAACAGTAATGCAATACGCTCAGGTGGCCTTGAAACTGATCCTGAAACTGCAAATTGTAGACTACATTGAGAAAGAACTTTATTTCAAGCTGTGGAGAGAATCTTGAGGAGACCCGGAATTCCCCATCGGCATCACGTGGTTATTCAGCCCTCACGTGCTTTCCGGTGAAAGGTACAGTGCTCCAGTGAGTGACTGCAGTGTGAAAGTGTTAGATTTATAGCACTGTTCCATTACAAAATGTGATTTAAAGATTTATTTAGACTCAACTAGTGTGGTTGTTAGACCAAACTTAATTTTTGGTTTTTACTGATATTGTTGGGGGTTCGCCCCTTACCTTCTTTTTTCCATACACCCCATTATTAATATTGCACGATTTTCGACAACACAGTGTTGCACAGAAACACAGTTACTGTGTTATTGGACTGATAGCTGACCTGCTATCTTCACACCGTACTCCTGCTCTCGCCCTATCCCTTTAATTTCCAGAAATCCTTATTTATATTCAGCGCCATGACTTCCACAGCCTGATCTGGGAGAGAGTACCCCTGGTTCACCAGACTCAGAGTGCAGACATTTATTCTTACCTCAATGCAAAGCGGCCTGTCTGTACCTGATACTTCGGCCCCTTGTTTTAGACATCCAAGCCAGGGGAATTACCATCCCTGCTTTCAATCTGTCTCGCCCAATCAGAGTGTTATATATTTCACTGAGATCTCCACTCATTTTCCTAAACCGCATGGAACACAAGTCTAGACCCCCAAACTCAGATCCCATAACAAGTCTGTCATCCCAGAGATCAGTCTGGTCATCCTTTACTGCTCTCTGTCAATATCAGGTTGATATTGAGAGAACAGAGACCAAAACTGCACACAATGCTGCACAATGTTCTAGATGGAGTCTCGCCAAGGCCCTGTATTGGTGCAGTAAAATACTCTTACTCCTGTACTCAAATCCCACTGGAATTTATCTTCTTCCCTACTTGCTGCTCCTGAAATATTGCTTTCAGTGACTAGTGTACAGGGCGATCCAGATTCTTTTGAATATTCAGATTAAATTACAGTGTGGAAACAGGCCCTTCGGCCCAACAAGTCCACACCAACCCGCCGAAACGTAACCCCTACATTTACCCCTTAACTAACACTACGTGGCCAATTCATCTGATCTGCACATCTTTGGACTGTGGGAGGAAACCGGAGGCCCCGGGAAACCCACGCAGACACGGGGAGAACATGCAAACTGCACCCAGTCAGTCGCCTGAGGCGGGAATTGAACCCGGGTCTACTGGCGCTGTGAGGCAGCAGTGCTAACCACTGTGCCACCGTGCCGCCCACTTGCTGTTCAGTTCCCCACTTGCTGGGTCTATATACACTGGTCAGCGTGCCAATGCCATTACCAGTATTGACTCCTGGATTCAGAACTCACTGCCTTACATGGATTCGGACGATGCACAGAAATAAACAAAAATGCAGCTTAAGTTCCTTTATAGAGCAACATTTTTCAACCACTCCCTTTTCAAATGATAGGCTGCCATTCTTTTGTTCCCATCAAAGTACACAGCATCTCATCTCTCCCATTGCTCTCCATCCGCCACGTATTTGCCCAGTCATTTCAGTTATCTCAGTCACCTTGGAGCTTTTGTTTACATCCTCCTCACCCACTCACAAGCTGATGTTGTTTAATGCTATCAGCAAACTTGGGAATATTGCATTTGAGACACTCAACCAAATATATGATGTGTATTGGCAATAGCTGGCTCCCAAGCCACGATACTTTCTGTATACTCTGAGCCTTCCATTAAAAAAAAGTTGTTTTATTCCTACTCACTGTTTCCTGCCAGCTCTGTCCTTCGAGAACCATGTCCATGTATTAGCCCCAATCCCACAGGATTCAAACTTGCACAATAGGCTTGGGGCTTTATCAAAAATCTTTCTGAAATTCCACTCGTATTGCATTGATAGCTTCTACATAATTTTGCTAAAAGCCACTTACTCAAATATGATTCCTATTTCATGAATCTCTGTTGACTTTGTCTATGCCCATTAATTTCAGTCCGATATTTCGTCTGTACTGTTTAGTTGATAATTTAATTCTATTCCCTTTTTCTCAGCAGACTAAAGTTTTCTCGTATTGCTCGGAAGTTTTCTTTTTTGTTTTGCTTTCTTCTGTGAAGGCATAACTGATGTATTTGCCCCATAGTTCTGCTATTTTCCGGTCCTCAATTATCTGGTATCAAACTGTAGGAAAGGTGCACATTTTTCCCCTAATTTTGCCGTTGACATATTTTCAGAAAATATTACAGGTTCTGCGTAAAAAAAAAACTTTGTTAAGATATTCTTCAGAATCTTATCAATTCCTATTTTAAGGTACTCAGTGATTGGCCTTCAACAGCCATACAATCACAGAAGCAAAGACTCTGTAGTATCAGAAATACAGCACGGTCTACATTAGACACACTTCGCGACACAACAACCGTCGCCGTGAATGTTAAGGCATTTCAAGTGCACTACCGTGTATTTTCTAATTGACTTTGAGGTTACCATGACAACTCGCCTCTCAAGAAAAGCATTTCAGACCCCAACACACTCTGGGTGAAAAGCAATCCTCAAATCCTCACGAAAACGCAAACCCTTCACTTTAAAAGTGTGGCCCTTTGACTAAAAGGAACAGCTGCTGTCCATCCACACTGTCCATGCTCCTCGTAATCCTATCCTTCAGAATCGCATCCCCCTCAGCCTCCTCTCCTCCAAACTAAACAACCCAAGCTTATCCAGCCTCTCTCCATAGATTATGTGCTCCATCCCATGGAACATCCTGGTGAATCTCCTTTGCACCCCCTCCAGTGCAGTCACATCCTTCCTGTAATGTGATTCCCAGAACTACACACAGTATTCCATGTTGGCATCACCAAAGTTCCGAATAGTTCTTATAATCTGTGTCACAATGAATCAAGGTTATGTTTACAGTCCCCCATGCTTTCCCAAATTGTGTATTAACCTGTAATCACATTCAGGGATTTGTGGAGAGCACCTTCTGACCTTCCTAATGTGCTGCCATTCATTGAGTCCTCCCCCGTCTGGTTCCTTCTTCCAAAGTGCATCACCTCATATTAATCAGGGTTACATTCCATCTGCCATTGATCTTCCCAGCTGACCATTCCATCTGTATCTTCCCGTAACTTAAGGCCTTCTACCTCACTGCCAACCAACCGGCCAATGTGCGTATCAAACACAAACTTACTTATCACACTCTCCACCCCTCGTCCATATTCACAGCGACATCATTTTTGATTACCACAAATATTAAAGTTGAAAACCACACAATATCAGGTTAGAGTCCAACAGGTTTGTTCGGAGGCACTAGTTTTCGAAGCACTACTTCTCAATCAGGTGATTGCGCGCTTTGATGAAGAAACAGCACTTCGAAAGGTAGTGCCGCCGAATAAACCTGTTGGACTATAATCTGGTGTTATGCGATTTTTAGCATTGTCCACCTAGCCCAACACCAGCACCTCCGAATCACAAATAATAAGGGACACAGCACTGATCCCTGTAGTATACCATTGGACACTGGCCTCCAGTCACACAAGGAGTCAACCACCACCTTGTGTCTCTTACCACTAAACTTCATTTGGATGCAATTTGGCAAGTCACTAATGAGTCCTACCTGTTCCCTGGTCATTCTGTTCCGCTGGACACACTTGTAGAATATCTGGGAATTCTCCGTAATCTATTCCTGGCAGCAGGTTTCCATGCCCCTCTGTTAGTTAGTCCCCAAGCGTGCAGAAATTCCTCCTTATTGCAGTCTTAAATGGTCTATCCTTTATCCTGGCACTATTTCCCTTGAATTTGGATTAGGCAGCCGGAAAAAAACATTCTGTTTATTTCCAACTTGTCAATTTTTTTGTGAATTTTCTAAATTTCACTGTGACCAACCTCTCACTCTTTGAAACTCTAGAGAACACAGGCCGAGTTTCCTCATCACGCAATCTCGCCAACTGAGGGATTAATCTGGAGAATGTCCATTGAATTTTCTCTGTGGTCAGTATATTCTTTCTCAGATTTGGTGACCAAAACTGAACTCAATATTCCAGGTACAGTACTCACCAACACTCTGTTAAACTGCTTCAACATGTCTTCATATACATATTCTGACTCCCTTAAAAGAAGGCAATCCAAACTTTAATTTACCACTTGCATATATTCCTCCAAATACCCTTCACATTCATTGCATTTACGAACTCATTATATGAGTTCTTATAGAAAGCCTTCTGATAATCTAAAATATGCCAATTGTACTGGTTCCCCATTATGTGTGCTGTAAGAATCAACTTCAAACAATTCCAAAGCTTGTCAAGTATGATTTCCCTTTCAGACATGCATACTGATTCTCTCCAATGTTGCTGTTAATTTCTATATAACGAATATCACATGCTATATAATAGACTCCAACAGTTTCCCCACAAATGTCAAGTTAATTGGTCTGCAGTTCTCCACACTATCTCTTCTTTCTTTGTAGATGCTTGGATCACTACCGTTCATCTATAACACAGTCATCGACAGTGCAAACAATACTTCTATTAGTGGTTTATTTCTGAAGATTTTGGTAAGACATACATCTGGTTTGTCAAGGTAAGCAATGCTCAATCCAGCTCCATATTCATGTAGAGTCTTGTTACTGATATAAATTGACTTTATGTCTGTCGATCAACAAGTCCTATATGATGACGTCGTATTTTCTGGATCTTCCTCCATTAAGACAGAATCAAAGTAACTGGTTATTTGCTTGGCCATTTCCCTGTTACCCACAATAAACTCGTCTCTCCTGATTGAAGATTACCACATTTGACTATGCTTTTCTCTTTCCTTTGAAATATAGAACATAGATTTATGCAGTCTTCGTGTTCCTGTTTGTTTGCATGTATGTTCGCTTTTTGACTTCCTTACCCGTTTCATGGCCCTCCTTTCCTGGATTGTAAATTTCTGAGAATTCTCAGGATTCTTGTGTGGAATTCTTCTGAAGTCACTTCCTGTGATTAATATAATCTTTAATTTATTATGCTCATCATTGTTAACTCACTTTCTCACTCTTGGGTGTTTTACCTGAAATAAATAGACATATTTTTCAGACTTTGTAGTATTTCTATAAATCTCCTGGTCCTGACCATATATATTCAAGAACACTGCAAGAGGACAGGAAAGAAATAGCGGGGGCCCTGGTTGGTACTGTTACATCATCGGTAGCCCATGGGTGAGGTCCTGGAGGACTGGAGGGTAGTGAATGCTGTGCCGTTATTCACGAAGGGCGACAAATAAAAACCTGGGAACTATAGACCAGTAAACCTAAAATCTGTAGCAGGTAAGTTACTTGAGAAGCTTCTGCTGGAGAAGATATATATGCATTTGGAAAGACAGGGCCTTTTGAATAGGGGATTATGGATCACAAATTTTTTAGACTGCTTTGATGAAGTGACCAGTAACTTTGGCAAGGGCATGGTTGTATATATAGATTTCAGTAAGGCCTTCAATAAGTTTCCACATGGTACGCTGCTCTGGAAGGTTAGATCACATGGAATTTAGGGGGAATTGGCAAATTAGGTCCAAAATTAGCTTGATGATAGGAAGAAGAGGGTAATCGTGGAAGGATGATTGTCAGACTGGAGGCCTGTGATGAGTCGAATGCCTCAGCGGTCAGTGCTGGGACTATATATTCATATATTACACATATCTATGATTTAGATGAAAATGTACAGGCATGATTTGTAAGTTTCAAGGTGACACTAAAATAGGTGATATCGTTGACAGTGAGGGAGGTTATCAGAAATCTCAGAAATTACAGCAGGACCTTGATCAGGTGGGGAATTGGGCCGAGAAATGTCAAATGGAGTTTAATTCAGATAAGTGTAAGTTCTTGCATTTTAAAAAGTCAAATCAAGGCAGGAGCTTCATGGTGAATTGCAAGGCCTTAAGGAGTGCAGGGGAACAGAGTGACCTTGGAATTCAGGTGCACGGTTTTCTGTAAGTGGAATCCCAGGTAGACAAGGCACTGAAAAAGGCATTTGACTCACCGGCCTTCATCAGTCAGAGCACCGAGTATCGAAATTAGGGAGTTATTTTGCAGTTATACAAGATGTTGGCGAGTCCATACTTGTAGCGTCATGTTCAGTTTTGTTCACTTTACTCGAGGACGGATGTTATTAAACTGGAAAGAGTGCAGAAGAAATTTACAAGGATGTTGTCAAGACTCAATAGTCTGAGTTATAGTGAGAGGTTGAACAAGCTAGGAGTTTTTACTTTCGAATGCATGAGGCTGAGGTAGATCTGATCATGGGAGGCATGAATAGAGTCAATGCACTCATTCTTTTTTTCCCCAGGAATGGGCAATCATGGACTAAAGGGCATCAATTTCAGGTCAGAGGGAAAGAGTAAAATGGAACCTGAGGGGAAATGTCTTTTACACACAGGGTGGTATGCATATGGGATGAGCTGCCAGCAGAAGTGGTTGAGGCGGGTACGTTCACAAAATTTAAAATACATTTGGACAAATTCACAGGTAGGAAAGGATAAGAAGGATACAGGGAAATGGCAGGGAAATGGGGTTAGTGTGAATGGACATTTTGTTCGGAATGGACCAGTTTGGGCCGAATGGCCTGTCTCCGTGCTGTAAGACTATATGGGTCTAACAACCATTGCTCTCCTACTGAATGTTATAATGTATTTTCCCAATTCACTGGAGCGAACTTGACACTCTAGCCTCTGGGCTTCCATGATATTTGACCAGAATGTTCAAACATTCCACATTGAATGCAGACACCGTGTAAAATACAAAATATTAATGTCACTATTCCTTCAATGCTGCTTCAGAGTAAGGTTAGTAATCAGTCCTTCCGACCACACCACAGCCAAAAGACAATAGGTGCTGGAGTAGACCATTCTGCCCTTCGAGCCTGCACCACCATTCAATATGATCATGACTGATCATTCTTAAACAGTATCACACACCAAATCCGAAATGATCTGCTCTCTAGTTTGGTTCACAACATACTCTTCAACCTACCTAATATACACTTAAGGAATTTATTTTTCACAATATTAGCAGTCACTTAGTTAACTCAGTTTCGATGCAACTTGACACCATCCATTATTATTGCAGAACCTACGAGTATTTGTTACTCATTCACAGGATGAGGTCTTCTCTGGATAACCAGCATTTACTGGCCATACCAGACGGCATTTAAGAGTCAACAGCATTGCCTTGGATCTGGAGTGACATGCAAGCCAGACTAGATAAGAACAGCCGTTTCCTTCCCTAAAGGAACCAGATGAGTTTTTCCAACAATCAGGAATGGATTCCTGATCATCATAAACCCTTGATTCCAGATACTTATTGAATTCAAATTCCACAATCTGACATGGCAGGATTTGAAACCATGTCCCCAGAACATTACCTGGGTCTCTGGGTTAAGAGTCCAGCGATAATATCAGTATGTCATAGCTTCCCTTTGAGTATAGTTGCACATATAATTTCCAGAGCATATGATGCAAAATATTTGCGAGACAGTTTTGGTTCAGATATATAACACAAGTCTGTTTCTCCTTGCTATTTGTAAGACCCACCCAAACTCATTCTGTGGAATCTGAGGAACACAGCCTGTGTCGCTATTAGTGATAGACTTGGATAAGACATTCGGGGAGGCTTACTACGATGCTGAGATGAGCTGAAGACATGTCCAGAAATACAGGACGAGTATCAATATCTATTCCGCTCTGTCAGGATAAGTGTCACCTTATATTCTCACTGCTTCCTCACATGCTCTGTATGTCTCTTATAGCACCTACCCTCGACCAAGGCTCACACTCTATCTCCAAATAAGGCTCAAGCATGACCACGCTCACTGTTGAATTCACCACCTTCCATCCCCCACATTTCCTGTCCCTGGTGCAATGGCCCCGCACGCTAATAGCACTACATGGATACAACAATGTGGACAGACTCCCTCCGGCCACCTCACCATGTCACACCTCACCTAGTCCAGTACTAACAGCAGGTCCATCCACTCCCACCCTCACTCATTCCCTCCCTTTCTCCCATTCCAGGAGAAACAGCCTTGAATAAGACAGAAAGGGCCAAGCCGGATGGTGGAGTGCCGGATATCAGTTCCCTCATCCCCCTACCCTGATATGTGGGATGGATTCTGGAGAAAGCCAGAGAGGACCATGTGGCCTTGTGTGGAGATTCTGAAACAAAACACGTCCCACCAACCGAATAAGAAGCAGTGTTCATTGAAGAGCAATCCGCAATTCAAACCTACTGTCAGTTCCAACCTCATCTCTCTCACTCGCAGAAGAACAGATAACCCATTGCACAGAGATTGCACATAGAAATACACAGGCGGATTGGTAAATACCCCAATATACTAACATACACAATGCATACAAGGAGGTAACAAGCACACACGTAGAAGCACACAAAGACATAAAAAGTCACACACAAATAGACACAAACATAGATAGAAACACACAGACAGATAGATACAAAGACAGACATAGTCACGCAAATACAAAAAATAACAAGCACATGGACACACACACTTAAATACACATTAAGACAAAGACGCGAGTGCCATTAGGACACAAATAAATAAGTTTTTTGAATTATAAGTAGATAAAGGATTCTAGGGAGAAGGTCGGAGAATGATGTTGAGGAACATATTAGAAATGACTGAATGGTATATCAGACTCGACAGGCCAAATTGTCTAATTCTGCTGCTTTATTAATGCTCGTGTGGTGTTATGCTATCAGGTATTCTCTTCCTGAGACAGCAGCAGCAACATATTTGATTGGAAACAGTCAGTGGTAATGTGTGAAAAGATTGGAGGGCACAATGGTTAATTTCGATTCTTGGTTATTGTACCATTATATCCGAAAAGGGGCAGTGATTTGATGTGAGGTCAACACCGTTTTTTTTTTTTAAATGTGTCCCACAATGAAAGAAGGATGTCCCTTTCCCTTTACTGTTGTGCTATCTGTGGTGTCGCCATCCTCAGGGAGCAGTGAAGACTCGGTTAATTAAGGTATTTTAGTTTGAACTTGACTGATCTTTGCCGGAAAGGTGAGTCAATGTTTATTGGGAACAGATAGGAGACGGATGGTCAGACACACTCGGTTCAGCCATGATCATTCTGAATGGTGCCGCTAAATGGCCAACTGCTGCCCTTTCCAATGTGTTGTTCCCTCAATCCACCCCTCGACGCAGTTACAGAGATATACTGCTGCCCCTACCCTTTCTGTTGTTCCCTCAATCCACCCCTCGAGGCTGTTACAGATATATACTGCTGCCCCTATCCCATGAGTTGTTACCTCAATCCATCCCTCGAGGCTGTACAGAGATATGCTGCTGCCCCTATCCCATGTGTTGTTCCCTCAATGCACGCTCCCGGCTGTTCCAGAGATATACTGCTGCCCCTACCCCATGTGTTGTTTCCTAAATCCACCCCTCAATGCGATTACAGGGTAGAGGACCATCCCATTCAGCCCGGATCGTTACAATGAGACGGGAGGAGACCATTCTGCCCGTCCAAAGAATTACACAGGAATATAGGATGAAGTAATTCAGCTCGTTGAGTACATTACACAGCCCAGGACGAGGCCATTCAACCCGCCTGAACAGCTGCACAGGAACAGGGATGCTGTCACTAACAGGAAATAGACAGTCGAGATATATGATCTTTTTTTAAAAGAAATCTGTAACTAGTTTTGACTCAGAAATCACTTTAGAGTCATCAATGATCAATAATCTATGTAAAATATCTGCATGAAGGGACTGAATAGATCAAAGCTGAACTACCTCGTACACCAAAATGATCATTCAAGAGATCTTCAAATGGAGGTAGTGAATCTGCATTATGATGTAGACAGGGAAGGTTAGTGAGCATACCCTCAGCAGTAATAACATAATGTGAGTTGTCTATTGCAGTCGGGAACAATTTAAATGGAGAGAGATTGCAGATGTTTTTCATGTTCTTGGTACATGAATCATATGAAGTCTGTCTGCAGATGCAGCAAGTGTGCTGAAGGTAAGTGGAGTGATGTTGTTTGTAGCAACGGGTACTGGGTTTAATTAGGAATATTTCACTGTATCTGTACAGGGCATTGCTGAGACCACATCAGATACATTGGGTGCAGGTCTGATCCTCTAAACTAAAAACCGGATAGAATTCCTTTCAGAGATGTTCAAAGATGCTTCCCTTTACTCATTCCTGAAATAAAGGCCTTCTGTTATCGGAGATTATCTGTTTAGATCTAAGATGAGAAATCCTATTGAACCACGATTTTCAGAGAAGTCTTTCAGCTGGATACATATTTTCTCTTGCTAGATAATATTTTTTTGAATGAGATGCATTGGTATTAACACAAATATTATGAAGATATTAGCCCATTTTTAAAAATTACGCAGATGCATATAAACATCTCATCAAATCACAAAACGGCACACTATTTTCTTTTGCTAATGCAAGGCACTGTGCACAACAACAACAATGATGCTGCATACAGCATACAGACTATTATCACCCATTCCAGAGAATGTACATGGAGAGTGCACATGCTCCAGTTTGGTGTACAGTTGACATTCTTGGATTTTTCCACACAGAGACGGAGACAAATATTACTTGCTTCAGAAGCAGCAGCCAATTGGTCTCTCTCTCTCTCTTATTTTGTTCTGCCTGAAAGCAAGGTGTGAGAACACAAAAATCCTGAGTCATCTTTATCACTCGCGGAGGATTCCTGATGAGGATTCATAGGAATCTCTGTACACCTCGAAATAAAGGGAATTCAGTCAAATCCAACTGTTCCAGGAAGAAATCCGCATTCCCAGATATTTCTGTGAGCAGAATAAGTCCAAAGTCAGAGTAATATTTGAGACACTCTATCATTTTACCATTTGTCCACAGTTAAACTTTCTGTGTCTCAGATTTTTCTAGAAAATTACACAGTCCGATACCTATATCATTGGACACAGCACTCAACTGGTTACATTTAAAATTTGCTTTCACCAATAGAGGAGTGGGAAAAGACATGAGTGACCCTCCAACATTGGTCAGACCACGAACAAGATATTCTCAAAGTGTTGTAAAGTGTAAATTCCCTTCCACAGAAGATTGTGATGCCTGGATATTTCTATTTGTTCAAAATTATCTATGTAAGACATTTGAAAGACAAATGAATGAAGGGAAATGGTACACTGACAGAAAAGTGCTGCTGAGACCTTAATCAGATCATAGTGCATGGTAGAGCCGTGACAAAGTGTCTGATGACCCACTCTTGCTCCACAGTCCCGTGTTACTATGGTGCATTCAGCCTCTCACAGCTCCTGTAAGGTGCAGATGGGGGCTACTTGCTCCAAATACCTGGTCCACAGTAACACAGGATTTCATTTAATCCCTCACAACTGTCACGCACAGATTGGTACGAATTGGAAAATGTTATTTGGAAATTCAGACTGGTTTTGAAAGACGCCTCTGGTCTGTTTACAGAGTGCTGCCTCTCTGCAACTTGTGCTTAATTTGTTGGTCTTGGTCTAGACCAGGATTCGTTATGAATAAAGCTCCATACCTCACTCAGAGATTACTCAAAAATGCGTTGGTCTCTCTGATTACAACATACAATAACAGTACATCCAGGAAAATTACAGCCGTTTACTTTGAAATTACAGAAAATGAAAACATAAGGAACAGGAATAGGTCATTCGGACGGTCAAGCCATTGTATACAATCATGGCTGATCTACTGCTAGCATTAACTCCTCCTTAATGCCCAGTTCTTCACACTCCTCAGCTCTCTGACAGATCAAAGATTCATGCACCACCTCTTCAAGTACTTACAGTGATGTAGCTCCCCTAACTCTCTAGTCCAGATAAGTCCTGACATTGATTACTCTCTGTGATAGGAAAACACTCTCTACACATACACCGTCACCTATTGATATGAACAAGAGGTGAACACAAGGGCTCAGGAAAGAGTGAATGGCCTTGATATCAAGGCAGTAGTTGACTGAGGATGTCATCGGGACCACCTACTTATTTGAGCTTAATGAGAATCAGGTCTAAACTCCTCATTGGTTGGGGTCTTTCAGAGCACGAAGGAAGATGTTTGTGGTCGGTGGCCGACAATCCTCTCAGTGCCGGGACATCGCTTCAGGAGATCCCCAGATTAACTTCCTCATCACAAATATCTTCAACTCCTTCGTCAACGTCTATGTGCCCCCATTCCCGGCGCCCCCCATCTATCCCAAGATCAGAAGCGGAGTGATCACTGAAGATCACACAATATTCAGAACATTCTTTCCCCACTCAGCTCCTGAACGAGTCTGTGTCCATATTCAGCAAGACCAAAACAAAATTCACGTTTGTACTGTTAAAGTGTCGGTAACATTCATGTAACAGTGCTGCCAGGCACTGCACATTTCCAAAGTTAAAAGAGGAGCTCATTCAGCACCTCAAGCTGGTTACATGGATATGTGGAAATCATCCGTGGGGGTCAGAAGCTGGTGGGGATAGAATGATTTAGAATGAAGGTGTGTGGCTCCTGTCGCGATGGTGGATAACGTGAAGTTCTATGTATGATCACACACCAAATGCACTGAATTAATGTTGGAAGAGTGTCGTTAAATACTGGCTCTCTCTCTCTCAATCGAAATGGGGAATGGCGTGGAGTGAGCGGAACGTTCTCAGAGTCTTTTAAGCATTCGAGAATCATGTAAATCAAGTAAATAAAAACATGGAATTTATCACCGTAATAGTTCTATTTGGAATATAATGAGTGACTGTCCATCAGATTAAGTTTCAATGCAATCACCTCTTATTCTTCAAAGCGCAACAGATTAATCCTCATGCACTCCCGATGGTACAATCATCCCAAAAATTAGTCTGGTGAAACTCCTTTATACTCTTTCTGCCAAGAGGATTATTCCTGAGAAAGGAGAGAAAATCTGTGCACAATATTCCAAATGCTATCTCAACAACACTCTACGGTTGATCACAATAATTCTATTCCCTCACTTAGCTGTCTCAGCTTCTTTCCTGTGGTATAAAAAAAGCCATTCCTTCTCTCTGCACTGCGAATGATGTGGAATTTTGAAGTTTCTTACATCTGTGCGTCAATCAACACCAAAGGTGTCGATGGAGATGTATATCACTTTCAGAGGGACACTCAATCAGAAAGAATTCACTTGAAACAGGGAATGGTCACCTACCTGAATGGAAATGACTTACAGGAACGTGGAAATCAGGCAGAGAAAGGGAGCTATCTTTCCTTTTGTTCTTCCCTCACGGGATGTGTGCAGCTCTAGTCAGGCCAGCATGTTATGCTGATCTTGAACTGAGTGGCTGATTCAGCTGTTGCACAGGGTAATAAAGAGTTACACACAATGCTGTGGGTTTGCAGTCACACAGAGACCTGAACATGAAAGGATAACCCGTTGCCTTCTCTAAAGGACATGAGGCGAACAGATATGCTTCTGTTGAAAACCAGTGGTGTTGATTTCAGTGCATTCCATGAACTTCCTTCATGAGACACCAAAAGATTATTATTCTGTGCCGTTTGATTATGAGTCAATGACTTGACCACCTTGCACTGTCTGCCCATCTGACAGATTCTGTGGAGAAGACAAACTAACCATCTCAAGTGCAAATATTTTGTGACGTAAGCATAGTTAGAAGGGACTTAAAACGGTTATATCTGAATCTACCAAAGGCACAAACGATGGATTATTCAGCAGTTGCATTGAGGCTGAGAAGGAGACTGAAATATCCTGATAGTGGCCTTGGGCAGGATGGTGAGTGGGGAGAATATGCAGAAATGTAAATATGAATGAAGAAAAAAGATAATGGAGATTAGGAACAGTCTAGTTTCTCCTCGCGTATTGTTGAGTAAGTTGTGAATAGTAATTTGCTAGTTATAATCAGTAAGGTGTGAAATTTTTGACAGGATCTGAAAATGATGACTTCCAAATTTTAAAATTTGAATATGAACTGCAATTCAGTTCAACTCAGCTTAATGGTCAGATGGAATGTCTGAGAAAGGTAGTAAAGACGCAAGGATAAACCCCTGTCTGTTGTAATATTCCAGTCTAAAGTTCACAGATTCTGATCCATTAATGGAACATTCCAGTCTAATGTTCTCAGATTCTGATCTCTCCTCCCCTGTCTCTCGAGCTACTGATCCCTGTTCGTCCAGTCATTGATGCTCCCGCCAATACTGGGATAACACATTGAACCGAGTCCTTAATTAATAGAAGAGGCAAACCCTCCAGTGACACATCTCGGATCCACGGAGACTGACATCAATAACAGCCACTAAACAAATAGCTCCAGCCAACGCCTTTCAATTCAATATTGTTCTATTCAAATTCAAAACAATGATTCAAACTGTCATTTTCTGGATGGGCTATGTGAGGGCGACTGATGGAACAAATCTTGAGGCTCGTAGATCAATTGAGTGTAACCATTCAATCTGTCTTGGATGCAGGAGAAATGCCATAAGTTAATCAGAACGGAAGCATGCGTCTCTGATTATAAATGGAAACATACGTCCTGGAACTATTGATCAAGCATCATAATTTCAATTAAACACTGAGACATTTTTTATAGTTCATGATCTGAGGCGAATGTGCGTCTGAGAAACATGGGGTTATAACAGACAAATGGCATGGATATGTGAACAAAGAATTGAACGTGACAAATGCAATTCAGATTGTTATTCCAGATTCAGAGAGAGGCAGATGAGGCCTGTGCTATTAATGTTATCGATGTTAGTGAACTGTGATGAAATGTCATTTACTAGACTTCAATTACACTGTGATTATGGTATTGTGGAGGAGACAGAAAACAGGGAGAATTGTGGGTTATGGCAGTTCAGACTGGAGGGATGGAAAATAATATTCCTCAGTCATCAGTATTGGAATGTTACCCTTCATAACTCATATGAAGAACAGATTCAAGGATACATCTAAAGTGAGGAATGAGGAGTAAAATTTGTTTATTGAACACAAAATACGGCGACAAAATGATTTTCTGTCCATGCTAAACTTTGGGAAATAAGAAATAAGACACACTCACGATATTGAGCTCCATAAATTGAAATGTGTATTAGAAAACCAGGGAAGTGGTGTGCAATCTTTTTCAATCACCATTTGGCCCATAGCTGAGATGCTGATTTCCCCTCTGTCAGTGATCCATATCATTGAGATTCTCTGGCGCTGTATTTCAGTATTGAGGGGGTTCTCAGTTTCTGCTGCTGTTCATTCAGTCTATTTAAATTAAATCACTTCTCACTGTAGAGGAAAAAAAATCACTTGGCCTTTTGGACTCTGTTTAACTGTCTATTGCATGTCCTTTCTGGTGTAGCCTGTATGCCTCAGTCTAAGTTTTTCCTTTACCCTATGATTTATATGTCCTTGCTTATTGTAGGAGCGACATTCCCCAGCTAGGATCAAAGACTCTGGAGGCAGACAGGACACAGGTACGGAATGAACTTTAATTCAAGCAAAACCTGGTTAATGCTGGGAGAATACCAAAGGATATTCCTCGAATCTGGCTTTGACATGGGAAGACATTCGTTTCCTTAATCTTCAGCTCAGATCAGAAGGCAAATCAATGACACACTTCGATTTTACAGTAAAAAGACAGTATTTTTATACGTTCTGTGTTGCAATGATCGTACACAACTTTGTCAGTGTCCCCTCCACACCCCTTCTGCAGAACCAATCTTGTAAAACAATTGATCAATGATGGACACTCGCATGCACAGTCCGAGCTTCTTTTTTTTCGGATGTTTAACGATTTTTGTTATCTCTAGTCCTTGGGATCTTTCTATAATGTTGAAACTTTATTGCTGGAACAGCACAGCAGGTCAGGCAGCATCCAGGGAACAGGAGATTCGACGTTTCGGGCACAGGCCCTTCTTCAGGGCCTGTGCCCGAAACGTCGAATCTCCTGTTCCCAGGATGCTGCCTGACCTGCTGTGCTGTTCCAGAAATAAAGTTTCAACTTTGATATCCAGCATCTGCAGACCTCACTTTCTCCTCGAATCTTTCTATAATGCATTCCAAAGTTAGTGGATGGGCTCTTTTTAGTCATACCCCTCATTGTTTATCTTGAAGGATTGCATGAATTCTATTCTCCAATGCGCAGGCTATCTCTTATCAAATTCCGTGGTCACACTTAACATAACAAAGTTGATTCTGTTACGAAATTCGTAATATCATTATTATTTCTACTGTTAACATTTTTCTCAGCGAATTAGACAAGACATGCAGGCATCTCTTTAAGGTTTTATAATTACGTTAAAATCTGTGCCCATAATTATTTACTAAATGTTTAACTAGAACTTATTACTATTGTAATTAGTTTCAAAGGCGCAGCTAGCTTCTGAAAGATAACTTGAGTTGCTGTTTTTGTGGATGAAAAGAATCCTTACTGAGATCAGAATAAGTAACCTTTTGTAGTGATTCTTCAAAGGTTTTGTACTACAATTACATTATTTCATCCGTGTTCTGTTACAAATCATCATTTTTTTTAAAAAAAGAACCTTCTTTACCACTATGTTGGCATGTTTCAGAATCTTGCAAATCAGATTATCCTTTCTTTTGCCTTGGAATAATGCCATTCTCAATTCCCTTTTTTTCACTAATGCTGAAGCAATCTGTTTTAATATCTGGCTATTTTGTGGGTCTTCAAAAACAGACAGTTGAAGTAGACTTTTAAATTTCGGCCACTCCATGTCTCTTAAAAAAAGGCAGCTCCAACTCTCACAATGATCTGCCAGAACTGTGTATAAACAAAGAGTTTCACTCTACTTAGATACATGCGACAATGACTCCTATCAAATCAAATGAAACCAAATCTAATGATAGAGAGAGAGAGAAATTGTCATAAGGTCAATACACCCAGATGGAACTCTGCAGCCTGCCACATCCGGCCAAAAATCGTGATAGACGATTAAACAACTAACTGATGGAGAGGGCTCCACAATTATTCCCATTCTATTAATGGATCAGCTCTGCACGTCAGTGTAAAAAACAAGGAAATAGTATCTGTACCATTCTAGCCAGGAGTGATGAGTCGACGATTCAACTCACCGTCATCATGATGCCCACAAAATCACAGATGCCAGTCTTCAACCAATTCGATTTGCTGCACGTGACATGAAGAAACAGCTGAACACAGTAGATACGACAAAGGCAATCGGCCTTGACTTTTCATAGAGCTGTCAAGCAGCACAGACATAACTTGCTCTGTGTGGTTTCTGATAGCCCCCCATTTGGAGATGGTGCTGTTTTGGAAAATACACTGGATGAATAATCCAGACCAGGATAATGCTCTGGCAGCTAATGGAAGTTAAGAACAATTAATAAAACATCGAGATCTCAAATCTGGTGTCAGTAACAGTGACGTTGATGTCAATGTTGATCGTAAACACCAATTTGCTTTTCCAATGTACTTTCAGGAAGTGAATTTCCCGTGCTTTCCTGGTCTGGCCTAAAAGTGACTCCAGACACACAGACATGTGATAAACTCTTCAATGCTCTCTGAAAAGGCCAAGCAAGACACTCTATTGTATCAAACTTCTCCGACGTCTTAAAGGATAACACCTGATAGAACACCCAGCCCCAGCCTTATTATAGAAAAGGGAATTGGAAAGACAGTCCTGTTAACCCTGCAGAGACGTCCTTCCTAACATTTGTGAACTTGTGACAATATTTACAGAACTTTCCCACAAACTGCACAGAAACATCGGGAATATAATAGGCCATACAGCACATTGAGCTTTCCCCATTCTAGTTAATGTCTGAACATCTCCTCAATGCACTTTCCCCACACACTGTGCACATCCCTTCATGTGATTAACCTTGTGAAGCTATAAAATAGGAATTGCGGTAGTGCCCTTGGTCTGTCGAGTTTGCTATCCAATTCAATATAATGTTGGCCGACCCTTTACTTCTACACCATACTCCTGCATTCTCCCCCATCCTTTCGGTGTCTAGACATCCTTATTAGTCCTGAGTGCCTTGTCTTCCACAGCCTTATGAGAGAGAGAATTCCAAGGTTCACCACTCTCTGAGTGCAGACATTTCTTCGTATCTAAATGCAATGTGACCTGTCTGTACCTAATAGTGTGGCCTCTTGTTTTAGACGTCCGAGCCAGGGGAATTATCATCACTGCTTCCAATCTACCTAAACCTGTCAGTGTTTTATATATCTCACTGAGATCGCCACTCATTTTCCTAAACCCCATGGAATACAGGCTCAATCGCCCCAAACCCTGCTCCACAAAAGGTCTGTCATCCCAGAGATCAGTCTGGTCAGCCTTCGCTGCACTCCCTCAATGTCAGGTTTGTCCTTTATTAGGTACGGAGACCAAAACAACACACAATACTGCACAATGTTCAAGATGGGGTCTCACCAAGGCCCTGTACAGCTGCACTGAGACACCCTTACTCCTGGATTCAAATCCACCTGAAATGAGGGTCAACCCCCATTTATCTTCCTGACTTCTTTCTGCTCCGGCAATCTTGCTTTCAGTAACTGGTGTACAGGGAAATCCCATATCCTTTTCAATGTTACAGCTCCCCACATGATGGGTCTGCGTAAACTGGTCGGTGTGCCAATGTATTCCCAGTATTGGCTTCAATCTTCAGAACCCACTGCCCTGCATGGAACTCAGATGTCTGTCCAAACAATTACAGAAGAAAAGTGCAGTTCCCTTCATAGATCGACATTTCTCAACCACTCCCTTTTCCAATGGTTGGCTGGAATTTTAATGTTTCCCAACAAAGTAGACAACATCACATCTATCCACACTGCCTTCATCTGCCACATATTTACTCATTCACTCCATTTGCCTCAATCACCTTGAAGTTTGTTTCACATCCTCCTCACTTTTCAAAATCCTTGTTCCCTCAGCAGACTTGGAAACTTTGCATTTGATTCCCTCAACGAGATATTTGGGATGTATTGTGAATATCTGACGTCCCAGCACCTATCATTGCGATGCCTCTCGAGCCTTCCAAACTGTAAACCATCCAATTATTCCTACTCATTGTTTCCTGTCAACACTCCCATTTTAACATCATGTTCATATATTACCCCCTATCCCATGTGCTTTTACTTTGCACCCTTGGGACACTATTAAAATTCTTGCTGAAAATCCAAGTTCAGTGCCTCTATTGTTTTTTTCTGTAATTAATCTATCAGTCAGTTTCTCAAATATGTTTCTCATTTCATCAATGTGTGTTGATTTTTTCCTATGCCCATTATTTTCAGCTCCAGTAATTACTCCAGATTAGTTTATTTACTAATTTAATTCTACATCATTTTCTCACCAGACTCCGGTTTTCTCCTATTGCTGGGAAGGCTTTGTTTATGTATTTTTCTGTGAAGACAGAAGTGAAGTAGTTGTGTCATGTTTCTCTGTTCTCCATTCTCCATTCCCTGGTTTCTGACTGTAAGGAAGCTGAAACTTTGACTAAAAAGAACAGCTGTTGTCTATTCACCCTGTCCATGCCCCTTGTAATCTTAATGCTGAATTACTTACCCACTCAACTTCCTCTGCTCCAAAATAAATAACTCGAGCTTACCCAGCCTCCCTCCACAGCTCACATGGTCCATCCCAGGGAACATCCTGTTGAATCCCTTCTGCACCTCATCCAGTCCAATCACATCCATCCTGTAATGTGGCTCCCAGAACTGCACACAACATTTCACTTGGCCTTACCAAAATGCTACATAACACTCGTATAATCTTTGGGTCAATGAATAAAGGCTTTATCTACAGTCATGCTGAACTCATCAATTATCATATCCAGTCACATTCAGGGATGTGTGGAGAAGCACGCTCTGACCTTCCTAGTGTGATGCCATTCTTTGAGTCCTCCCCTGTCTGGTTCCTTCTTCCAAAGTGTATCACCTCATATTTATCAGGGTTGCATTACATCTGCCATTGATCTGACCATCTGACCATTCCATCTGTATCTTCCTGTAAAATAAGACCTTCCTCCTCACTGCAAACCATCCGGCCAATCTTTGTGTCAAACACAAACTTACTTATCACACTCCCCATACCCACTTCACATTCACATCACTTATGAATACCACAAATGATAATGTACACCAGGGGAAATTGGGATCCAGTCACACAAACACCCTTCTACCATGAAGTTGAGTTGGGATGCAACTTGGCAAGTCACTAATAGGCCCTACATGTTCCCTGGTTATTCTGTTCCACTTGATATACGTGAAGAATATCTGGGGATTCTCCTTGATCTTGCCCTGCCCCTGTGCTAGTCAGTCCCCTCCAAGGGAGAATTTCCTCCTTATTACAGTCGTAAATGGTATATCCCTTATCCTGTCATTATTTGTCTTAAATATAGAGTAGACAGCTAAGAAACATCCTATTTATTTCCACCTCATCACATGTGTCATAGATGTTTGAAATTTCATTGCAATCACCTCTCATGCTTTGAAACTGGAGAGGTCGCAAGAAAAATCTCCCCATCAGAAAATCTTGTCATCTCAGGAATTAATCTGGTGAATGTCCATTTCACGTCCTCTGTGATCAGCGTAATCTTTCTTAGATAAGCTAACCAAAACTGCACTCAATACCTCAGGTACGTTCTCACCAACACTATGCGACTTCTTTACCTCTACATTCTGATTCTCTTTAACAAACTCCAACTAACTTTAACTTCCCAATTACACGTATTCCTCCAAATACCATTTACACTAATTGCATTTACGAACTCACTGTGTGGGTTATAGAGTCATAGAGATGTACAACATGGGAAAAGACCCTTCAGTCCAATCCTTCCATGTCTAGCAGATTTCCCAACCCAATCTAGTCTCACCTGCTCGCACCCAGCCCATATCCCTCCAAATCCTTACTATTTATATAACCATCCAAGTGCCTTTTAAATGCTGCAATTGTACCAGCCTCCACCACATCCTCTGGCAGCTCATTCCATACACGTACCACCGTCTGTGTGAAAAAGTTGCCCCTTAGGTCTCTTTTACGTTTAGATTACTGAAAGCATGGAAACAAGTCCACACCGACCCGCTAAAGCACAACCCACCCAGACCCATTCCCTTGCATTGACTCCTTAACCTAACACTCCGGGCAATTTTGGATGACCAATTCACCTAACCTGCACAGTTTGGATTGTGGCAAGAAACCCACACAGACATGGGGAGAATATGCAAACTCCACACAGAGAGTCCACACAGCCTGAGGCGTTGTGAAGCAGTATTGCTAACCACTGTGCCACCGTGTGACCCAATAGCTTTCTCCTCTCACCCTAAACCTATGCCCTTTGTTCTGGACTCCCCGACCCCAGGGAAAACGCTCAAGGGAAAACAACCCCAGCCTGTTCAGCCTCTCCCTGTATCTCAAATCTTCGAACCCTGTCAATATCCTTGTAAATCTTTCCTGAACCCTTTCAATTTTCACAACATATTTCCGATAGGAAGGAGACCAGAATTCCACACAATATCCCAACAGTGGCCTAACCAATGTCCCGTACAGCCGCAACATGACCTCCCAATTCCAATACTCAATACGCTGACCAATAATGGAAAGCAAACCAAAAGTGGCCTTAACTGTCCTATCTACCTGTGACTCCACTTCAAAGGAGCCATGAAACTGCACTCAAAGGTCTCTTTGTTCGGCAACACCCCTCAGGACCCGGCCATTAAGTGTATAAGTCCTGCTAAAATTTACTTTCCCTAAATGCAGCACCTCGCATTTACCTGAATTACACCCCATCTGCCACTTCTCAGCACATTGGCCCATCTGGTCCAGATCCTGTTGTACTCTGAGGTAACCTTCTTCGCTGTCCACTACACCTCCAATTTTGTTGTCAACTGCAAACTTACTAACTGTACCTTTTACGCTCGCATCCAAATCATTTATGTCAATGACAAAAAAGAAATTAGGACCCAGCACTGATCCTTGTGGTACTCCACTGGTCACAGGCCTCCAGTCTGAAAAACAACCCTCCACCTCCACCCTCTGTCTTCAATCTTTGAGCCAGTTCTGTATCCAAATGGCTGGTTGTCCCTGTATTCCATGAGATCTACACTTGCTAACCAGTCACCCATGGAGAATTTTGTCGAATATATTACTGAAGTCCATATAGATCACATCTACCGCTCTGCCATCTTCGTTACTTCTTCAAAAAACTCAATCAAGTTTGTGAGATATGATTTCCCACGCACAAAGCCATGTTGACTATCCCTAATCAGTCCTTGTCTTTCCACATGCATGTGCATCCTGTCCTTCAGGATTCCGTTCAACAACTTGCCCACCACCGACGTCAGGCTCACTGGCCTATAGTTCCCTGGCTTGTCCGTACCACCCTTCTTAAACAGTGGCACCACGTTTGCCATACTCCTCTGTCACCTCTCCTGTGACTATCAGTGGTACAAATGTCTCAGCAATCACTTCTCCAGCTTCTCACAGAGTTCTAGGGTACACCTTTCAGGTCCCGTATCAAGACATCCAGCACTTCATCCTCTGTAATATGGACATTTTTCAACGTGTAACCATCTATTTCCTAACATTCTATCCCTTTCATATCCGTTTCCACAGTAATTACTGATGCAAAATACTCGTTTATTATCTCCCCCATTTTCTGTGGCTCAACACGAAGGCTGCCTTGCTGATGTTTGAGGGGCTCTATTCTCTCCCTAATTATGATTTTGTATTAATGTATTTGTAAAAACCCTTTGGATTCTCCGTAATTCTACTTGCTAAAGCTATCTCATGTCCCGTATTTGCCCTCCTGATTTCCCTCTTAAGTATGCTCCTACTGCCTTTATACTCATCTCAGGATTCGCTCAATCTATCCTGTCTATACCTGACATATGCTTCCTTCTTTCTATTAATCAAACCCTTTAGTTAGCTAGCATTCCCTATGCCTACCAGCCTTTCCTTTCGTCCTAACAGGAATATACTTTCTCTGGATTCTTGTTATCTCATTTCTGAAGTCTTCCCATTTTCCAGCCGTCCGTTTACCTGTGAACATCTGTCCGCAATCAGCTTTTGAAGGTTCTTGCCAAATACCGTCAAAATTTGCCTTTCTCCAATTTAGAACTTCAACTTTTAGATCTGGTCTATCCTTTTCCGTCATTATTTTAAATCTAATAGAATTATGGTAGCTGGCCCCAAAGTGCATCTCCACTGACATCTCAGTCACCTGCCCTGCCTTATTTCCCCAGAGTAGGTCAAGTTTTGCACCTGCTCTAGTAGGTTCATCCACATACTGAATCAGAAAGTTTTCTTGTACACACTTAACATGAGCAGCAATTCAGTCCAACCTGGCTCAATGACCACATAGAATGACTTACCAGGAACACCAACTATAGCGAGGATGGGATAGTAACTAGCTTGAATAACCAACAATACATCAGAGATCCGAAATGCTAAAGTGATCCAAGGTTGACAAAGCCAGTAAAGACTCCCGGATAAACTCCTGTCCATTGTTGGAACATTCCAGGCTAATGTTCTCAGATTCTGATCCATTGTTGGAACATTCCAGTCTAATGTTCTCAGATTGTGAGCTCTCCTCCCCCTCTGTCTGGGTCTGCTGATGCCTGTTAGTGCTGTCGGTGATGCTACCGCTGATACTGTGGGATAACACATTGAACCTAGTCCCGAATTAATAGAAGACGAAAACCCTCCAGTGACACATTTAGGATGCACGGAGACTGACATCAATCACAGTCTCTGAACAGATAACTCCTGTTAACCCATTTCAATTCAATACTTTTTTATAACAATTCAAAAATCTGATTAAAATTTACACATTCTGGATGGGATATGTGGGGGTGACTGAGGGAACAAATGTTGGGTCTGGTAGAACAATCATGTGTAAACATTCAATCTGTCTTGGATATGGGAGCAATGCCAGAGGTTTATCAGAATGTTTCTACGTTTCTAAATTGAAACAAACGTTCGGTATCTACTGATCAGGCACTGCAATATTAGGAAGACATTGAGAGAACTTTTATCTTCCATGATCTGAGAAGAAAATATCCCTAAGACTATGTGCGGTTATAACAGACAACGACATGGTTATGTTAACTGGGAATTGTACCTAAAAGATAATGGGATCTGCAGATGTTTGATAATTCAGTGTAGGCAAAGCATGGTGGTGGAAAATGCACAGTAAGCCAGGCAACATCCGTTTAGCAAAGGAGTCGACGTTTCAGGCAGGACCTTTCTTCAGGACTGGGGAGGGAAAAGGGGGTTAAACGAAACTGGGTGATGGGTTGAGGCTGTGGAAAAGATAAGTTATAGGTGAGGGAAGGAAGGAGGTGATAGTGATAGATCGGTGGGGAGTGTGGAACAGATGGTGGGAAGGAAGATGGACATTAGATCTCCTCGAGAGGGCAGATGTGAGTTAGGGAGTTGGATCTGGGATCTGGGTTGGCCAGGGGAAATTTGTACATCAGTGAAGCCAATGTTCATGCCGTGTGTTTGCTGGCTTCAAAGGCAGAAGATGAGGTGTTACTGGTGACATCCTGGTAAATATCTTCTGAACCCTCTCCAGCTTAATAATCTCCTTCCTATAACTGAACTGCACATATTACTTCAGAAGAGGCTTTATGAATGTCCTGCACAATCTCAGCATGACTTCCCAACTTCTAACCTCAAAGATCTGAGCAATGCATAAACTTAAACACCCTGCGCCACAAACTTCAGAGAATTATACCTGTGCCGTGGGTCCCTCTTTTCTATATAACAGCATAAATTGTGTAAGCCCTGCCCTTGTTTGTTTCACCAAAATGCAAAGCCTCACATGTATCTAAATTATACTCCACCTGCTACACCTCAGCCCAGTGAATGATATTACTACCCTCTCATACTTCTCCTTCGGATTAAAAGACAATCCCCTCTCCAGAAGGACGACAGACACCAGCCTTGAGTTTCCCAAATACCCGGAGCTTGGTTTGCCTTGCGCAGGCAGAGGGAGCAATCGGTAAGCAAAAGCTGGAAACGAAACACCTGCCTTGTATCAATGAATGATTTTAGGAAGAGGGAAGTCACATGTTCGAGATTTGAAATAGTGATCGGTGTTTTGGGACCAGAATTGTGCTCCTTCCTTATCTCTGGTGTTCAGTCTTGATATCTACTCGAGATCCTTCATAGTGGAGCGTGTGTTTGCAGGATTTCTTCCACAAAAATAGCAGACTACTGATAATAGCCATTTCAACCAGAAATGACAGCCAAACAATTAAAGATCTTCATAGTTTATCTCAATGGCACAGCAAATGCACTCAACATCCTATAGTTAAGGCGAATAACTTGTACTGTTTTCAATCAGAAATCTCCCCTGTATAATTTGGTAATGTTAAACAGAATTTAATAAATCCATACACTTAAAATATTACCCAAAATCTGAGCATAGTTTAGGCCTTCATTAATGGATGGTGCCCACGTCTCTGAGGTGGAACTCTGGATTTGATTCCAGTCCATGACGGTCTGGTAGTGCCCCTATCTCTGGAGAAGATGGTGCATATTCATGTCCTGTGGAGGTGTGTCACAGCATGTTACAACAGGTTGATGAACAAACATACAGGAGCATCATGTTGCAGCTTCAGCGACTAATGCTGAATGATGGTAGTCTCCCTATCACTGGGCCAAAAATTCCAATTTCAAAGCCCACAGAGCTGTTTCATAATATGTCTGAACAGGTTGATTAAACTATTTTTGGAAAAGTGCCATGATGAAGAAGGAAAAGGTACGACTACTGAACTTGAGAATTGAGACGCAGGATGACTAAAAGTACAGCCATTCGTGTTGATTGGAGTCACATTTGCACTTTCTAGAAGTTTATAAAATGATGAAGGCCATGAATAGGGTGACTGGCCAAGGGGCACCTGAGGTTGCGTCTGGAAATGTCGAGGAGAGATCATTATTCAATTTGTGTTAGGAAATCTGTAACTAGTGGAATTCTTCAGGGATCTGTGTGATGTCATCATCAAATTACAATCCATACCAATGAATTGGATGAAAGGGATGGAGCTCACTTTGCTCATGCATCAGGATAGTCATTCAATAAGATATCAAATGGAGACAGAGCGTCTGCAATGTGATACAGGCAGGGGGAGGGCAGAGCTTCTGCAATAGCATACAGGTAGGGGGAGGGCAGAGCGTCTGCAATGCGATAGTGTCAGGGAAAGGCAGAGCATCTGCAATGGGGTAGAGACAGGGGAGTGCAGTGCATCTGCAATGGGGTAGCGTCGGGGAAGGGCAGAGCATCTGCAATGGGATAGAGATAGGGGAGTGCAGAGCATCTGCAATGGGATAGAGACAGGGGAGTGCAGTGCATTTGCAATGTGATACAGACAGGGGAGGGTAGGGCGTCTGAAGTGGAATACAGACAGGGCGAGGGCATAGCATCTGGAATGGGATGCAAACAGGGCGAGGGTAGGGCGGCTGCAATGGGATACAGACGGAAGGATGAGGTGAGGGTTTGATTTGGGATACACAGAGGAGAGGGCATATCGTCTGCAATGGGAAACTGACAGAGGGAGGGCAGAGAGTCTATAATGGGATACAGCCCGGGAAGTGCAGAACGTCTGCAATGGGACATAGACTGGCATTATGCCATGGCATACAGACAGAGGACAGTTGTGTGCAAACCTTCACCAGAGAAAAATGAGAGTACGATATATATATATTATATATATATATACACACACACATAGAAGACGGGAATTTTCTGTTTTGAGGAAAAGACAAAACAGCAGAAAATTATTTAAATGCAAGGAGAATGCAGAACTCAGCCGTACCGAGGGATCTGTGTGTTCTGGCACATGACTCACATCAAGTTACTCTGAAGATGCAGCAAATGATTTGGAAGGTAAATGGAATGATTCTGTTTCGTGCAAGGGGTGTTGGGTATGATCTTAGCGATGTTTTTCTGCATCAGTACAGGACATTGCTGAGATCACATCTGAAGTATTATGTGTCGTTATAATTGCCTAATCTGAAAAAAAAAATTGCTTTTAAAACGTTTCAAAGTTTTTTTTTTCTCTTTTCTCATTCTTGGGATAAAGGCATTCCGTTATGAAGAATTAACAGTTCAGCCTGAGAATGAGGGTTGTTGCGTTGACCATATAAGTTCTTGAGAAGAGTATAGTTGGTGAATACCGGATGGATATTTCTTCTTGTGTGGGAGAATAAAACTGGGGAAATAATTTCAGAATAAATCATTTTCAAAGGCAAGGTCATTGGACTGAAGAATTGAACTCTGATTTCTCTTCATGGATGCTGCAAGTCAGGCTGAGTGTTTCCATTAATTTCTGTATTTGTTTTAGAATAAAACATATTCATCTTAACACAGATATTGCAAAGACATGAAACGCTTATTTTTACATTATGCAGGCACATATGAACAGATCTTCATTAGCATAGGGATTGAATTCAACAGTCGTGAGGTGATATTGCAGCTGTACAGGACCTTGGTATGGCCACAATTGGAGTACTGTGTGCAGTTCTGGTCGCCTCACTTTAGGAAAATGTGGAAGCTTTGGAGAGGGTGCAGGAGAGATTTACCAGGATGTTGCCTGGAATGGAGAATAGGTCGTGCGAGGAGAGGTTGAGAGTGCGAGACCTTTTCTCATTGGAACGGCGAAGAATGAGCGGTGACTTGACAGAGATTTATAAGATGATCAGGGGATTAGATAGAACAGACAGTCAGAGACTTTTCCCCCGGGTACAACAGAGTGTTACAAGGGGACACAAATTTAAGGTGAAGGGTGGAAGGTATCGGGGGATGTCAGGGGTAGTTTCTTTACCAAAGAGTGGTGGGGAATGCGCTGCCTGTGGGAGTGGCAGAGTCAGAATCATTGGTGACCTTTAAGCAGCAATTGGATAGGTACATGGATAGGTGCTTAAGCTCGGACATATGTTCGGCACAACATCGTGGGCCGAAGGGACTGTTCTGTGCTGTATTGTTCTATGTTCTATGTTCTATCTTCAAAACAAGTAAGGCCATTTATTGTTAATGAATTGATTCTGTGCACGACAACAGCTGTAATGCACTGACCTGGAGTTGAGAATGTGATGGTGTCATATAATTCGGACAATGTTCAAGGAGAGCTCACATGGCACAGTTTGGGGTCTGATAACGTTATTGATTTAACTTAGAGATGAAAAAATGTAGCCTCTCTGTGAAGGAACTGTCTATTGCTCCCTTTCTGTTTCCACGTCGCTCATCACAGCAACGTGTGGGAGTGAAAACAAAAGTCGCCTTTCCCACTCATGGAGGATTCATGACGATATTTCATTGGAATCCCCCCACTGCCTGAAGCAAAGCAATTCAGCCAAATCCAATTGTTTCATTTAAAAAGTCTCGTTGTCAGAAGGTTGTGCGAGCAGAATAACTTCAGAAGTAATTATTCAGACTCGATAGTGAGGGCGACAGACAAGAGATTCTGTGGCTGCAAATGGGAATCCGAGATGGTGTTCAGCCTCCCACGTGCCAGGGTCCAGAATGTCGCAGAACGGCTGTGATACGTTCTCACCGGGATGGGGGCGCAGCCAGAAGTCATTATGCACATTAGTACAAATGACACAGGTAGACATAGTGATGAAGTCCAGAGTGATTATAAAGAGCTGAGGAAAAGGGTAAAAGACAGGACCGCGACAGTGGTAATATCCGGTTTACTTCCAGTGCTCCGTGCTAGTGAGGGTAAGAACAGGAGGATATGGCAGATGAATGGGTGGCTAAAGAATTGGTGCAGGGTGCAGAGATTTAGATTGTTGGAACACTAAGATCTTTTGTGGGGCACAGGTGATCTGTTCGGGAAGGACGCGTTGTACCTGAACTGGAAGGGGACCAGTATCCTGGCAGGCAGGTTTGCTAGTGTTGCAAAGAGGGTTTCAACGATTCAAAGTTTGTGCGAAGATTTGTAGCTCGGGTGCTCGTTGTTGTGGTTCTGTTCGCCGAGCTGGAAGTTTTTGTTGCAAACGTTTCGTCCCCTGGCTAGGCGACATCATCAGTGCTTGGGAGCCTCCTGCGAAGCGCTTCTTTGATGTTTCCTCCGGTGTTTATAGTGGTCTGTCCCTGCCGCTTCCGGTTGTCAGTTTCAGTTGTCCGCTGTAGTGGTTGGTGTATTGGGTCCAAGTCGATGTGTTTGTTAATGGAGTTTGTGGATGAATGCCATGCCTTTAGAAATTCCTAGAGGCATGGCATTCATCCAAAAACTCCATTAACAAACACATCGACTTGGACCCAATATACCAATCACTACAGCGGACAGCTGAAACTGACAACCGGAAGCGGCAGGGACAGACCACTATAAACACCGGAGGAAACATCAAAGAAGCGCTTCGCAGGAGGCTCCCAAGCACTGATGATGTCGCCTAGCCAGAGGACGAAACGTTTGCAACAAAAACTTCCAGCTCGGCGAACAGAACCACAATAACATGTAAGTATCTAAAATCTGGTGTCAGTAATGGTGACCCTAACGCCATTGTCGATTGTAAGCTTTTATTTCTTTCCCCAATGTACTTTCAGGAAGTCAATCTCGCGAGCTTTCCTGAACTGGCCTAAAAGTGACTCCAGACACACAGACATGTGATAAACTCTTCAATCGTCTCTGAAACGGCCAAGCAAGTCTCTCAATTGTATCAAACTGCTTCGAGTACTTTAAGGGTAAAACCGGACCCAATACCCAGCACCAGACTCGGGATCGGAAAAGGTTACGGGAGACACAGTCCTGTCGACCCTGAAGAGATTTCCTTCCGAACATGTAAGAACTATTGACAACTTTTGCAGAGCTTTCCCACAGACTGCACAGAAACATCAGGAAAGGAGTAGGGCATTCAACACATTGAGGCTTCCCCATTCTAGTTAATGGATAAAATGTCCTCAGTGGAGTTTTCCTCACACGGTGTTCGTAAGCCTTAATATGCTTAAACATCGTGAAATATATAATAAGAACTGCTGTCGTCCATGTTGTCCATCAATTTTGCTCGTCCAATCAATATACAGGCCTTTCTGTGATGACACATGCCTATTAATCATGGTTTGGCTGCCATGTTGTTTATGAATTGTGTGCTTTTCTTAAAAAAAAAAGCAAGTTCCTGTTCACTATTCGCGATTCCATCTCCAACATTGGCTGAACAGCAAAACCCAAGCTCGTGATCCTCTACCTGCAATTTCTAGAAGCATGGCATTCATCCACAAACTCCATTAACAAACACATCGACTTGGACCCAATACACCAACCACTACAGCGGACAGCTGAAACTGACAACCGGAAGCGGCAGGGACAGACCACGATAAACACCGGAGGAAACATCAAAGAAGCGTTTCGCAGGAGGATCCCAAGCACTGATGATGTCGCCTAGCCAGGGGACGAAACGTTTGCAACAAAAACTTCCAGCTCGGCGAACAGAACCACAACAGGGTTTCAACGAGTTTGGCTGGGGTTGGGGAGGGGTGGGATCCTCAACTGCAGGAAGGCTTGTGTGAGGCTGGAAAGAGATGCAGTAATCAGAAACAGAAAAGTGGAGAGACAGGTTAGGCTGGAACACGAAAGGGAGCAAGGAATGTCTGATGGATTAAATTACAACTGTTTCAATGCAGGATGGCTGACAGGTAAGGCCGATGAACTCAGGGTTTAAATAGGTATGTGGGATTTGGATAGTATAGCCATTACAGAAACATGGCTAAGGGAGGGACAGGACTGGCAGCTTAATGCACCAGGGTGCAGGTGCTTTATGCGGGACAGAGACGGAGGAAGGAGGGACGGGGAGTTACTTTTTTGATTCAGGCGTGTATCACAACAGTAATCAGAGATAAAATAATTGACGGATCATCCAGTGAGGATTTGTGGGTGGAGCTAAAAAATAAGAAGGGAATAGTGATAGTTTTTGGGTTGTTCTAGAGGCCCCCAATTAGTAAACGGGGAATTAGAGGAATAAAAATATGTAAAGAGATTGGGGAGACTTGCAGGGTCAATAGGATTGCCATAGTAGGAGATTTCAATTTTCCTAACACCGACTGGAATGATATAGAATGAAGGACTAGATGGGCTGTATCTATTAAGTGTGTTCAGAAAAGTTTCCTCAAGCAGTAAGTAGAGGGTGCAACTCGGGAAGGGACGAAACTTGACCTACTCTAAGAACTAGGGCAGGACAGGTGACTGAGGTGACAGTGGGGGAGCACTCTGGGACCAGAGACCATAGTTGTATTAATTTTAAAATAGTTATGGAGAAGGACAAACTGTTCAAGTTCTAAATTGGGGCAAGGCGAACTTTGACTGATTAGACAGGAGCTTCTAGGGGTTGGTTGGAGGAGTTTGTTTGCAGGCGAAAGGACTTCTGGCAAGTGGGAGGACTTTAAAAGTGAAATGTCTACAGTTCAAGGTCTATATGTTCCTGTGAGGGTAAAAGGTAAGGTTGGGAGGAATACGGAACCCTGGATGCCAGGAGATATTGAAGCTTTGACCAGCAAAAAGGAAGCGTGGCTCAGGTCCATGCAGCTGGGATCATGGGAATCCGTGGCGGTGTGTAGGGGATATAGGAGTTTACTGAAGATGGAAATCAGTAGGGCGTAAATGGTGCACAAGATAGCCTTGCTGAGAAGATTAGGGTGAATCCAAAGACGTTATTTCAGTATATTAAAGTAAAAGGAATAACCAAATGAGAATACGACCCCTCAAGGTCCAAAGTGGATATGCATGTCTGGAACCGTAGGAGATAAGCTAGATTCTCAATGAATATTTCTTCTCTGTCTTTACCGTGGATAAATACATGAAGACTTGGGACGTTAATAAAGGTCGTGGTGTTATCTAGGGGTGAGTTATTATCACAGGAGAGGATGCGTTGGATGTATTAGAATGTATGAAGGTGGATAAATCTCCTCATCCTAAACAGATGCATCCAAGAACACTGCAAGAGGCTACAGAAGAAAATACGGGGACCTGTTTGATATTTTTGCATCACCGTTAGCCACAGGTTAGATTCCAGAAGATTGGAGGGTAGCAAATGTTGTGCCATTATTGAGGAAGGGAAGCAAAGAAAAATCTGGGAACTATAGGCCAGGAAGTCTAACATCTGTGGTACGTAGGTTACTTGAGAAGACTCTGATGGCTAAGATATACATGCACTTGAAAAGACAGCGTTTGATTAGAAATTTTTTTTTACAGATTTTCTACGGAATGGAAACAGGCCATTTGGCCAACAAGGCCACACCGACCCTCCAAACAGGTACCCACCCAATCCCATTGTCCTACCCTTTATTTATCACTGACGAATGCACAGAACACTATGGGTAACTTAGCATGGCCAATTCACCTTACCTGTACATCTTTGGATTGTGGGAGGAAAATGGAGCACCCGGAGAAAACCCACACAAACACAGGGAGAATGTGCAAACTCCACACAGAGAGTCACCCGAAGCTGGAATCAAGCACAGATCCATGGCACTACGAGGCAGCAGTACTAAGCACTGAGCCATCATGCCACCCTTCCTTGTTGGCAAAAAAGTTCAATGACACAGGTACAAAATCTATCTGCCCTTCACCCATGATGCAAGTTCCAATACAACATACAAGGATAGTTTATTCTCCACTGAAAACGTCATATTATTATTATTATTTATTATTGTTTGTTATTATTAAATTTAATAATTATTATTAATTGTTGCTTTTAGACTGAACAGATTGCATGGCTTTGTGAGTGGGAGATCATGCATCACAAACTTGTTTGAGTTCATTGATGAAGTGATGAGTACTATCGATGAGGGCAGAGCGGTAGAAGTAGTCTGTATGGTTTTCAGTAAGGCCTTTGAAAAGGTTACCATTGATAGGCTGTTCTGAAAAGGTTGAATCGCATGGATTCCAGAGGGAGCTGGCAAATTGGATACACAATTGGCTTGATGGTAGTAAGCAGAGCGTAATAGTGGAAGGATGCTCTTGGACTGGAGGCCTGAGATATATGACGTTCATCTGGGGTCAGTGCTGGGTCCATTGCTGTTTATTATCAATGTCAATGATATTCTTGAGAATGTACAAGGCACGATTAGTAGATTTGAAGATGAGACTAAAATAAGTGGTATCGTGGACAGTGAAGAAGTATATCAGACATTGCAGCAGGACCTTGATCAACTGGAGAAGTGGGCCGAGGAATATTTTTCGGAGAATGTGAAGACTGCAGATGCTGGAGATCAGAGCTTAAAAATGTGTTCCTGGAAAAGCGCAGCATCAAAGGAGCAGGAGAATCAACTGTTCTTGCATAAGCCTTGGAACCCTCCAACCACAAAGGATGAATGCAGATTTCTCCAGCTTCCTCATTTCCCCTCCGCCCACCTTTTCTCAGTCCCAACCCTCAGACTCAGCACCGCCTTCTTGACCTGCAATCTTCTTCCCGACCTCTCCGCCCCCACCCCCTCTCCGGCCTATCATCCTCACCTTAACCTTCTTCCACCTATCGCATTCCCAACCGCCCTCCCCCAAGTTCCTCCTCCTTACATTTTATCTTAGCCTGCTTGGCACACCCTCCTCATTCCTGAAGAAGTGCTTATGTCCGAAACGTCGATTCTCCTGCTCCTTTGATGCTGCCTGACCTGCTGCGCTTTTCCTGCAACATATTTTTAAACGAGGAATATATTTGCAAAGTTAGATCAAGGTAAGAGTTTCATGGTGAATGGTAGGGCCTTAAGGAGTGCAGTTGAGCAGAGGGACAAAGAAATTTAGGTACACTGTTCTCTGAAATTGGAGTCACAGGTGGACATGGCAGTGAAGAAGGCTTTTGGCACACTTGCATTTATCAGTCAACACATGGAGGAGAAAATTGGGAAGTTGTGTTGCAGTTATACAGGGTGGCTTTATGTGATGAAAATCATGTCTCATTTATATGTTTGAGTACTTTGAAGAGGTCACAAAGAAGACTGAAAAAGGCACTGTTTTATATGTTGTTTGCACAGAGTTCAGCAAGGTGTTTAATAAGGTTCCCCACCGTAGACAGGTTACTAAGGTTAGGTCACAAGGAATCCAGGGAAAGCTAACAGTTGGTACAAAATTGTCCTGAAGGTAACGGATTATTTTCCAGATTGGAGGCCTGTTGCCAGCGGTGTGCTGAAAGAATCAGTGCTGAGCTCACTGCTTTTCATCATGGATATAAACGACTTGAATGGAAATATCGGAGGCATGGTTAGTAAGTTTACAGATAACATCAAAATCACGGTGCATTAGACAGTGAAGAAGATTATCTCAGAGTACAACGGCAGCGTTGACCATCAAAGGGCCAAGGACTGGCAGATAAAGTTTAATTTAGATATTTATGAGGTTTTGCATTTTGATAAGTTAAAGCAAGGTTGTGCCCTGGGGAATGTTGCTGAACAAAGTGACCTATGGGGGAAGGTTCATAGTTCCTTGCAAGTGTAATTGCAGGTATACAGGGTGGTGAACAATGCAGTTGGCATGCTTGCATGAATCGGTCACAACATTGCGTATAGAGGTTGAGGTGGCATGTTGTGCTTGCATAGGGACGCTTGTGAGGCCACATTCAGAATACAGCGTACAATTTGTTCGGTTCTGCTAAAGGATGGATGTTGTTAAGCTTGAGAGGGTGCAGAAAAGATTTATAATGGTTTTCTGGAACCTGAAGGTTTCATCGACAGGGAGAGGATGAACAGGTTGAGGCTTTTCCCCCTGGACTGTCGGAGGCTAAGGGGTGACATGAAAGGGGTTTATAAAATCATAAGGGGTATGGATAGCCTGAATGGCCAAGGTCTTTTCTCAGGGGCGGGTAAGTCCACAAGTAGAGTCACAGGTTGAAGGTGATGGGGGAAAGGTTTAGAAGAGACCTTAGGGGTAACTTTTTCATGCAGAGGGTGGTGCGTGTACGGAAAGTGCTGTCAGAGAACGTGATGAAAGCGGTACAGTTACAAGTTTAAATGTATCTGGACAGGTACATTAATAGGAATGTTTTCGAGCGATGTGAGCTAAATGCTGGCAAGTGGGACTAGATCAGATTGTGATATCATCAGCACAGGAAAGCTGGAATAAAGGATCTGTTTCCACGCTGGATGACTCTCTGATTGAATAAGAGGGATGAGGAAAAATTCTAAAAAGGGCCTTTCGAGTGAAAATGTTCTTCCCCAGATGTTTGAGGTGTCTCTCTGATTACAGGAATTCAAAGCTGAGTTAGTTAAATATTTGACAGAGAAGTGAGTCACGGATAATGTGATACAAACAGTAAAGTGGGGCTTACAACACACCCTGATCAGCCACAATCTTAGTGCCTGCTGGAAAAAGCTCGAAGTATCACATGACCCACTCCTGCTCCTCAGTACCATATTTCCGTGTTCCATTCAGCCCCTCACACCTGCTAGAGAGGGCAGTTGGAGATCACTTGCTGCTATAAACTGGTGCCAGAAACAGAGACTACCATTCAGACCCTCAATACTGTCACATACAGTTTGGGGTAATTTGGAAAATGTAATTGGAAATCCCAGGATGATTATGGAAGAGAACCCTCATCTCTCCTTACAGAGCTGCCATTCTGCAAATTGTGTGTCATTTGTTGGTCATGTTGTAGACCCATGTTCATTGAGAATACAGACCCCATACCTCAACCAGAGATGGCTCACAAAATTCTCTGGTCTCCCAGGCTACAACATTCAAACAGACCTTCCAGGAAAATATCACCCACTAACTTTCCAATAACAGAATGTGAGAACATCAGAAACAAGAGCATGTTGTTCACCACCTCGCAACCCGCCCCCCGCCCCCAAACCTGCTTTGCCTTTCACTAAGATCGTGGCTGATCTGCTCTTAGTCTCAAATCCTCTTTTAAGTTCAAATCTTCATAACTCTCAACTCTCTGACAGGTCATAATCCATCTCCAGTCTCTACACACAGTTCCATCGAACGCAGAACATTGAACAGTACAGCACAGTAGAGGCTCTCGACCCTTGATGTTGTGCCATCCGTTTGCCCTACTCTAAGATCAGGCACACCTACATTCTTCCGTGCACTTTCTTCCATGTGCCTATCCAAGAATATCCCAAGTTTCTCTCACGTATTTGACTCTACTCCCACTGCTGGCAATGCATTCCACACAGCCACCAAATGTTGTGCGAAAAAAAAACCAACCGCTGACAGCTCGTGTAAACCTTCCTTTAATTACCTTAATTTTATGACCCCTGTTGATAGACATTTCTGCCCTGGTGAAAATTCTCTGGCTATTCACTCTCTCTTTGCCTCTCATCATCTTTTAGCCTCTATCAAGTCACCTCTCATTCTTCTTAACGCAAATGAGAAAAGCCCTAGCTCCCTCAACCTTTCTTCATAAGACCTGCCCTCCTGTCCAGGCAGGATTTCTAAATCTTCCTCATCCTTCCTATAATGGGGTCACCAGAAGTAAACAAAATACTCCAGGTGCGGTCTAACCAGGGCTCTACAGAGGTGCAGCAAAAACACACGGCTCTTAAAGTTAATCTCCCTTCGAACGATGGCTAACACACCATTCACCTCCTTAACAACCCTATCAATTCAGGTAGCAACTTTGAGAGATCTATGGAGATGGACGCCAAACTTCCTCTGTTCTTCCACACTGCCAAGCACCCTGCCTATAATTCTATATTGTGCAAATATGAGCTTTCAAAGGGAATTACTCATGCTTTTCCAGCTTGAATTCCATCTGCCACTTCTAACCCAGCTCTGCATTATGTCAATGTCCTGTTGCAAAAGCCCTGCAAACACCCATGTACCACTTCACAAACCTACGTGTCATCAGCAAACTTACTAACCCACCCTTCTACTTCCTCATTCAAGTCAGTTATAAAAATCATAAAGAGAAGAGATCCCGGATCTGATCTCTGTGGGACACTACTGGTCGCTTTCAGTGATCTAGTTCCCCTACCTGTCTGTGTAAGAGAATTCTTGACAGTCACTACCCTCTGTTTGAAGAAAACATTCTCTGCTTCTACACCATTACCTATTGATATGAACAAAAGACGGTACATGAGGGATTAGACAGAGAGACTGGCCCTGAACTCAAGGCAGTAATGGACTGAGGTTGACATCAAGGAGTCTGAGGAAAATCGCACTTATTGAGAATTGATTACGACCTCATCTACTGTTTGAAATCATTCACAGCACAAGAGAAGATGTTATTATTAGTGGACATCAGTCACCTCAGTCGTAGGGCATCACTGCAGGACATCCTCAGAGTAGCTCCCTCAGCCCAGGCATCCCCAGTTTATCATCATAGAATCCTTACAGTGTGGAAGGAGGCCATTCATCCAATTGAGTCCAAAGTGAGCAAAATTGGGGATATTCACTGACGTTTACATAGTTTTCAGAACGAGATGACCCTCCTCAGCTCTTGAAGCAGTCTGTGTCCATTTGTAACAAGAACTGGACACTATTCAAGATCGTGCAGTTAAAGTCTGGATAACATTCATGTAACAGCACTGCTAGACACTGTACATTTCCACAGTAAAACGTGCAGCTCATTCGGCACCTCAATCTATGTTCACGAGAATATGTGGAAGTCATTCAACCCATCAAACTATTGGACAAGATGTGTGATAGCTCATTCAGTCCGTCCTGCCAAATACACAGTAAGAGAAGGAACCTGCTCACTCCCTCACTTACACGGGATCAGAAAGAAAGTGTTTTGCACCTGGAGTACTTACTGAGGGAAAGAAAGCGGTCATTCAGCTTCTCAAGTCACTAGCCCAGGAACAGGAAGGTGTCAGAGATGCTTCAATTTCACAAACAGCTGGAGTAGGGACTAGGCAGATAGACTGCACCATCTTGTTCCTCTTGGCTTAATTACTCATAGTCCATATGTGTAACTTTAACATGGTTTTCTGGCAGTAGGAATGAAAACAACTTTTTGAACCATTAACCAAGGTGTCTTGCATTTCCGTGATAGTCGACCCATGGTCTCCATATAGGTCAGAAGGTGGTGCGGAATTGTTAACACTTTCAGAATGATGGTATTGTGACTGCGGACAGGATTGTGTCCAAAGTGATATTCAATTCAGTACCACACAGTAACTGTGCATTAAAATGTCAGGGACAATGAAAGTGTCAAGCACACTAGCGTCGCTCCTTCATCAGGTGGTAGTGGAGGGCTCGATCCTAACACACAGAATTTATAGCAAAAATTTACCGTGTGATATAACTGAAAATATACATTGAAAAATTGACTGTCTGTTAAGCCTTTCATCTGTTAGAATACCGTGGTAGCTTCACTTCTTTCATGTGTAAATCACAAAACCTTTTTTTAAAACGTTGCATTCTCGGGTTAGCTGTTAACAATGGTGATAGCTAGACAATATGTTGAAGGTGTTGGCCCCCTGTGTCCTCTGTCTATGCCATGATGTTTAAGGGGTCACCATATGTTTGGGTCTCCCTGAATGGACGCAGCAGCTGATAACACAAACCCGAAAAAAGCGTCAATAGAACCTCTCTTTACTCTGTAATGACAAGAGCAAGTCAAATCCCCAAACACAGGATGCACGCATTTAGAAACGCACACGTTTCTCTTCTTAGTGGAAAAAAGCCGTTACATCTCTGCACAGTCCCACACTTACAGAAGCAGTTGACAATGTAACATTACCTTTCTCTGTACCTCAGCAACTATAATGACAGCACTTGTATTGCAGATGGAGTAGATCACCACATTTAGAGAAGAAGGACAGAGGGAATATAACTCAATTTAAACATGATATTGAGGAATATGGGAAAACGGGAAATTTTAGAATTAGCTCCCGCTTTATTTTCCTTCTCGTTCATCATCAGCAGTCCCTTTGTTCTTTCTCTGTTTTTCTCTGACAGACGCTGCCATTCTTGCTGAGATTCTCCAAAATTTTCAGACACTGGAGAACTTTATTTCATATCTCCATTATTCACGGATCCTTGGTTTATTTCACCTTTAATGGCGTTGTGTCACAGGATGTCAGCATCACTGGCAAGGGCAGCATTTGTTATCCGTCACTAATTGCCGTTGACTGCGAGACCATTTGTGCAGACAATATGGAGATGATTTTTTTTTGTCACACTTAGTTTCTTTACCAAATGCTATCAGTGAATTAATAAAAGAAATCCTGCTTGTTTATGGTTGCTGGTGTAAAATGAGGTTTCATTCCAATTGGTCCCATTCAAATTTAAGTTCTAACATCGGCTGTGGTAGGATTTGAAACAATGCTTTTAAAGTCATAACTTGTGCCTGTAAATTGCATCTGAATTACACGGCCAGTGACATTATTCCTCTGATATGAAATCCCTATTATGAAATAACTGGAGAGACAAGAAAAATTTTGCGGTCAAAATATTTGTAACTGGAAGAGTTGTCAGAAAAGAACTGGAGCCGTAAAATATGAAGTTATGAAGGAGGCAGGTGATGGCTTATTCAGCAACAGCACTGAGGCAGAGTTGGAGACTGGGAATATTATAAAGGTAGGTGTAGGCAGGTTTGATGACAGAAAGAATACAAAGACATAAATCAGTTCAGGGCAAAAGGGAAACTCAAGAGTCTGAACAGTCTTGTTCCTTCTTGGATGTTTATGAATGAGGAGTCTGATATTGATGTAAAGAAGTGGAGTTTGTGACTGAAACTGAAGATAACAGTTGATGTATTTTTAAAATATAAATAAATTAAATAGAAATAACCTTCACCATCGTTTCTAGAATGGGCAGAGATTGGTTTACCAGGAACACCAATAATAGCAAGGATGGGATAGTACCCAGCTTGAATAGCCTCTGTACGGTTCTTTTCCACAAGTTTAACCATGGCCAATCCTGAGAAAGCCAGTAAAGACCCAAAGATAAAATCCTGTGCATTGTTGTAATATTCCAGTCTAAGGCATTCAGATTCTGATCCATTGTTGGAGCCTTCCAGTGTAATGTTCTCAGATTCTGATTCATTGTTGGAACATTCCAGTCTGTTGTTGCAAGATTGTCTTCATCTCCCTTTCTCTGTAGCTGCTGATCCCAATCATCTTGAGGATGACACTGCCCCTGATGCTATGAGATAACACGTTGAAGAAAGTCCCTTATTAATAGTAAAGGAAAGCTTCCAGGGACACACTCAGGATCCATGAAGACTGACATCAATCACAGTCACCGAAAAAAAAAGCTCAAATTAACCCCTTTCACAACAACCATGACAAATGACAATAATACGTGGTCTTTCTGAGATGTTGATATCGCTGACTATCGGCCTAATGGCACGTCACGAATTGTAAAGTTAGAGGTGAGGCAAAGATATGATGCTTTCTCTTTACTAGCTCAGTGATTCGCCTCTGTTTTGGCAGGGCAGGAATTGCTAGGCTCCAAAGGCTGTGTCTGATTACCAGGCCTGCTGCATTCTTTGGCTTTATTTATTTCTATTTAACTTTGACATTTATCTTACCAACATTTCATGGCTTAGGTGGGGTTAGGCATTTTTGAGAGACCTACTTCAGTTGTATAGCCGGTTAGATACAGTTGTTGTTCTTGCAGCCGCGGCCTGGTCCTGTAGAGTGATGGTCAAACTCTCACTGAACCAGGATTCTTAGTTTGACCTTTCACCAGTTATTGCTGGGGTCTCAGCAGGGCTGGAAGTCAGTAAATCTCTCCCGGCTGATACACACTCTAGATTTCTCTTAGAATTGGCTTTTGATGTTCATTCCACCTGGATTGGAGAAGTGCATGTCAGACAATATGTTTCCTGAATTGGTTTTTGGGCAAGTGTGTGTTTCTAAGATGTTACCATATTGGAGCAGTTACTGTTTAGTAATTAAATAGCCTATTAATCTGTTAAGTTTTCCAATAAATTAAATTACTCCAAGTTCCTCTTGTTTTTGTTGTATTTTTCTAGAGTGTTGGAATAAATTGCGTTTTGCTGAATGTCAAATATTTTGACCAAACGAATTGCATCTGAAACACAGCACCTCACAATTACGTTAAAATAAGAAAACGTTGGGGTCGAGATGACCAACTTCATATATTATGAGAGGCGGCTGTTTGGATCCAGAACAAGAAGGACAGATATTCATGTTTTAATTGTATAATTATTTAATGGACAATAAGTTTCAGGAACACGGGTTTGACAGCGGAATGCGCCGAGCTGGATGAGTGATAACTCTATCAGGAATTAAATCAGATACACAATCCACCCCACAGTTCCAGCCCAGATACGTATCAGACCAGATGAGATATCTGCTCAGCATGGAGCACTGTGCAGACCAGGCTCAGTATAATTCAGCAATCTGCCCAGGAGGGAATACTGTGCAGCTCTCTGTAATCCACTAGCTATCTGTCCAACATGGGGAGCAGTGCAGACCACACCAGTGCATTGATTAAGAAACCTGGATGAAACGGTCATGTGTAGAGTCTTGCTCTATAAACGTAGACAAGGTATCATGTTCAGTGTGGGAACTATGTTGTGAATAACAGTGAATTTATCTGTTACTCTCCCACCATGCAGAGCTGTGTACACCACCCCCGTGCATTGTTCAGTAACACTGGGTTAGATCATTGCCCAGCGTGGAGAAACGAGCAGTCCATGCTGGAAGTGACAGGATATGCAGCTCCCATCCATTTACAGCTCCATATCTCCGTTTTGCAATGACAAGTGACAGGATATGCAGCTCCCATCCATTTACAGCTCCATATCTCCGTTTTGCAATGACAAGGGGTGCTTTGGGTGTGTAAATCACTGCCAGAGAGTGATGACAGGGGAATCAGTTAAAATACCTACAAACAAAAGCATTTTGTGAAAAACGGGAAAGGGAGATTGAGGGACAACTTCATGGAAGATCACAGGTTTTAGAATGCTTAAATGAAGATATTTCGAGAGCATCCTACAAGATGAGCCATTATTATCAGGAATGATGGATGAATGTGCTATTGGTGTCAGTTCAGATTATGGAGAATTCCGGATAAGCATTTGTTCTGCAGCTTTGTACCTGTGAGTAGGGTCAGCAGAGTGTATGACTCATTGGGCTGAATCTAACAATAGTTTGTCTCAATGCCATTTTCTTTGAATGTGACAGAGGGATTGTCTGTACGAGGCTGAGCTAGTTTCCTGGTGCTATATTTTTGAGCTCACCTCATTAACTACCCACCCCACCCCACCCTATGGTGTTCCTCTCATTCAATACCAGCTGGATTCTCCCAGCCATCATGGCTGGAAGTACTCACCATCGCCCGGATGTCCCTGGATATTCCGTGATCATTGGTACTGGTGCCATCTTTAAAAGGCCAATGGGCACACGGTTGAGCTTTCTCAGTTTGGAGCTGCCCTGCACAGTTTACCACGAGCATGGCAGATAAGGGGCAATTATACCACGGTTGTCGACAGGGGAACGGAGGTCCAGGTGAATAGGCTAGTACAGAGCGGGGCCATTCTCTTCCCAGAGGAGGCCAAAGCATCAGACCCACCGATCATGGTCTGAGCTCACCACCCAGCTCAGTGCAATATCTGCGATCTGATGAAATGTCCAGCAAAACAGGAAAAAAAAACACCAATAACATTCCCTGCTCTGTCAGGATAAGAGTCACCTTGTTCTCTCTGCTCCATCACACTTACGGTATATCTGTTATAGCACCTATCCCCGAACAAGGCTCATGCTCCACCACCCCCTCTATTGCATGCAGCACCTTCCGTCTCTCTGTTTCTGTCTCTCTCTCTGTCTCTCTCTCTATCTCTATACCCAAACCTCCTCCCCTCACCTTTGCAATACCCCCACACAGCAGTGAAATGTCCTGGAGAATGCCAATTATGGAATGTTCCAGACAACGTTCCAAGTAATTCCAATTTACAGAAAAATGTCAGTGCCCCAGTATGTAATACGTCAGGGGAAGGAGTAGAGATGTATGTTTTTAAAATCACATAGTATTCAAATCCATCTTGAGACATTTCAACCATTTAAACGTGCTCTAGTATTAATAAAATCGGGGGTGATCTGATTGTGCGCTGAGCTCCATGTTAGAGGAAATTTAAAACATTCAACCCCCTTGGGTTTATGTCACTGACAAGACGACACTCAAGCACTTTTACCCCGGTTTACTTCAAGCACCTGTTTAAGGTCATTTCCCATGGGGGACGGACTCTCCTAACAATATATTCCACCAGCTTTATACGTCCATGTATTGGTAAGCACATTTTACACAGACAAATCAAAAATATACACTTATTTTATGGTTATCAATATCAAATTACAATTAATAATTCTGGTTATTTCACTTATCTCATCTTATAGTATTCAGCTAATGACAGCTTCTAAACACTTTTCTCATTATAAAATCCAAACTATAGCAAAGAACATTTTTATCCTCAGCCATTATCTTCTCCGTTCTCTGTATTGTACCTTTTTCCTTGTTATGAAAATTTCTATTGCCCTTTTTTGTGACTTTTTCTGAATGTAGCAGTTACATGGTCTCCCACGCAGTTGGCTGGACGGCTGGTTTGTGATGCACAGGGAAGCCAACAGCCCAGGTTCAATTCCCCACCTTGACAGAGGTTACCATGAAGGGGACGCTCTGCCATCCTCATCCCAGCACCCGAGGTGTAGTAACCCTCAGCGTAAACCACCACAAGTGGTCTCTCTCTCTCTCTCTATTGACAGAGCAGCCCCATGATCCTTTGGAACTATATTCTATCACTGTTAACATTTTAAAATGTAGTCCATGTCATCATTTCGTTTTGCCTTATATTCCTGGATGTTGTGGGGCAGTGTCATTTTGTACCACTGTCAGCATTACTCGCACACTGTACATTCCTGCCCATTCCACAAAAATCCATGACTGCATCGTTATTTATGAACCTTGCGTTCTGTCTCTCAAAAAATACTTAATATCTCTGCCTCCAATGATCTGCAAAAAAATCAACAAATTAACAAAAAAAATTAACCTCATATCTATGAGTCAGATTTTTTTGTCACCTTACCTGAGAAAGGATATAATTACATTGGAAGCAGTCCAGAGATGTTTCACTTCACTGCGATGAAGAGCTTATACAATGGAGGCTTTAACAGGTTACTCTTGGAATGAGACATGATTTGATTTAAACACACAAAACCCTGAGGACAGTCGATCAGGTAAATACATACTGGGAGTTTTTATAGTCCAAACTTGTGTCATTTTCAGAGAACTTCGACAATGTTGAAGCACGAAATTCTGCCCATCGAGTCCACACTGACCCAGTGAAAAGCATCCCAGACAGCCCTGCCCCTTCCACGTAACCCAGCTTTTCCTATGACTAACTCACCTAACCTACATGTCCCCGTGCACTATGGACAATCTGGCATGGCCGATCCACTCTAAGTTGCACATCTTTAGACTGTGGGGGGAAACTGGAGCACTGGGAGGAAACCCCCACAGACACGGGGTGAATGTTCAAACTCCACATAGAGGGTTGCCCAAAGTTGGAATTTAGCTTAGCTGCTTGGTGAGGTAAGGCAGCAGTGCTGAACACAGATCCACCATGCTCCTCTGTGGCTTAAGAAAGAAAACTGTCTGACTTGTTTCTGTCACTGAACCTGACCCAGTATGAGACGTTTATCATCGACCATATCACCAACCTGGTTACATTTAAAATTTATTGTAAGTAATGGAGGAGTGGGACTAGAAAGAATGAGTTTTGACAAACTCCAACCTCAGTCAGGACCAGAATGAGGAGAGATTCACAAAGTGGGATTTCATTCAAGTGGGACTTCTCTTTCCCAGAAGTTTGATGGCTCAATCTTTATATTATATCTATGCTGGATTCGTCTGCTTTTCCACAAACAAGTGAATCAGGGATAAAGGTGCATGGAGAGAAAAGTGCAGCTGGGAACACAATGAGATAAGCCATGTCCTTATTTACTGGTGGAGTAGTGTCAAAGGCCCAATCGTGTTTGTCAGCCCTATGTTCTGATGTTCCATTCAGCCCTTCGGACCTGCTATACAGGGCAGATCGAGTCCACTCCGATGGTTAGGTGTAGTTTCAGAAATGCACTTGGAAAATTCAGGCTGAGTCAAGAAGTGATCCCCACCCCCCCCACCCCACCCCACCCCAATGCCTCTTTCCAGGCCTCCCCTCTCTGTAACTTCTGCTCCCCGCTTGGGTTATGTTACAGGTCCTGATTCGTTGTGGATACAACCCCCATCCCCCACCCAGCGTACAAATCCTGTACTCTCCCTGAATGCAACATTGTACAACACGTTTTCCAGGCAAATAACCAGTTACCTTCCAAAAGCATAACATAAGAAGGAAAGAAATAGGAACAGGAGCTGGCTTTTCTAACCATCAAGCCTACACTGTCATTCAATAAGAACATGGCTGATCTACTCCAGGGCTCAACTTCACTTTCCTGCTAACCCGTTGTATCCTTCAACTCGCTGATATGTCAAAAACCATTCCACTCCGTCTGTAAATACATTCTGTGTCCCAGACCCCACAACTCTCTGCGTTAGGGTATTCCATACATTCACTAACGTCAGAAAGAAGACATTTTTTGCATCTCAGTTTGAATTCGGTATCCCTTCTTCTGTACCGATATCCCCGAATTCAAGACTATGGCCAAGAGTGGATCCATATTCTCTACATTTACCTTTCGGCCCTCTCTGTATCATGTAAGTTTCATTAATATCACTCTCATTCATTTCAGCCACAATGAATAATCGCCTCACCAATTTAGATGCACTCAATAACTAAACATTTTCATCCCAGGAACCCACCTAATGAACCAACCTGGTTATTTGCTTTATCAGAATGCTGACTTTATGATTCATACACGGGAACATTCCAATCCCTTTGAACAGCTCCTTCTTTTGGGAGTCATTTTCATTCAATAACAGCCTGCCTTTCGGATCTCAGTATCATCCATAAACTCGGATGTATATTGCACTCAGCTTCCACCATCAGGCTATCAGTATAGATGGTCATTAACTGATGCCATCGGACTGATATTTGTGGTACTCCAGTTGATACATTTTAACATAAAGCTCTATTAATCCTTACTCTCCAATATCTATGTGTTAATCAATCGTCATTCCATGCAAATATATTATCCCTCATATTATGAGCTTCTGTATTGTGTAAGAATCTTTATTTTGTGATACCTTACGGAAACTCTCTGGAAAGCCTCATGTCTACCAGTTCCCTTTCATCAGGTCCGCTTGTTATATTCTCAGTGGTATCCAGATAAACCTTGCATGATTTTTTTATAGATCCCTTTTCATAAAACCATACTGATTCTGCGTGAAGCTTTTATAAATGTCCTGCAATTCCCTTCTTAATAACAAACTCTCGCAGATTCCCAGCAATAATGGTAAAGCTAAATGGTTCCTGCTTTCAGTCTCTTTCAATTCTTGATGACAGGCTCCACATTGGAGGTACTCCAGTTTCGCTGGAAAACTCCTATAAACCACAGAGTGATGGAATATTTTACACGGTGCCACCAGTCACTCTGTAACCACTTCCTTTAAAACCAGCTATGAAATTCTGCTGACCTGCCCCCTTACACTTCTCTATTTGTTTAAAAAAAACTTGTTCCTTTTGTTAGAACATCTCTACTAATACCATTTTGTTTATAGCATTGAAATATTTACAGTGCCTCACCTTGTGAGCACCAATGTAAAATATTGGTATAAATTACCTGCAAATTCCCTCTGGGCAATTCCCCCGTCACACCCTCCAAATATCCTCAATATACTTTCCTGACTTCATTTCCACAAAACGTCACGCACTCATCCTGAAATTTTTGCTATAAACACAGAAGAGCTCATGGAGCCATATCACCAGCAAACAGACCCTTTGGTCCAACTTGTCCATTCTGACCAGGTTTTCTAAACTAAACTAGTTCCACCTGATTGCACTTGGTCCAAATGCCTCTGTACGTTTCCCATTAATATACTTGTCCAACTGTCTTTTCAATACTGTAGCTGTATCTACCACTTTTCCTCTGGCAGCTCATTCCATGCACACGTTACCCTCTGCATAAAAAGTTGCTTCTTCGTCCCTTTTAAATCTTCCCCTTTCACCTTAAAGCTATGTCCTTCCATGTTTGAAATTCACTAACCCGTCGAAAAGACGTTGGCTATGCAACCTATCCATGTCTCTCATGATTTTATACACTTCTATAATTTCACCCCTCAACCTCCTACACTCCATCTGATATTAACTTCAAGACCAAGCATTTAAAAATAACTACTGCAAATTTGAAACATTATTAAAAGCGAATGGTAAACAACACTCAGCCCAAAACCTCATACTGTGATTTGTTTTTCTCCATATTACATTACTAAGGCACCATGAAACTCTTACTAGTGCCAATAAGAAGTCAAACAATTGAATTTCTTTGTCTGAAGGGGGCGAAGATCTCTGCAGTGAAAACGTATCTCTGCCCTATTCTAAGTAATACCACATAGTCAACATTCTTCGTCCTGGTCTCCCTATGTGGTTGTGCCTTCCCTAGCTTGCACTCAATACAAAGAACTCCTTTCCCCAACTCACATCTTAATTTAAACCCATTTTACATCATCTTCTTGTTCGCCACTGATAAAAGCCCTATTTATGTTTTGCCACTCCCTCTTTACACTGTCATCGATCCCCCACCTCTGACAAGAGAATAAAAAGCCCATTTTCCAATCATTTTCAATTCCGAACAAGTGTCACACTGAACTTGAAACGCTAACTTTGTCCCTATGTCTCTCCAAATGCTGCTAGACCTGCTGAGGTTCTCCAGAACAGGCACAACACAAATTTTCAATTAAATAAACAACTATGGATACTGGAAATAAAAATATAAAAATTGCTGGAGGATCTGGGAGCTTTGTAGAACGGACACTTAGCCAAAGGACTAATTCTGAATTCACTCCACAATATGCTTCCAGACCAGCATAGTTTTTCAGCAATTTCTGTTTTTGAACAAGTTCCAAAATTGTGTGTCAAAGCTGCTCATACGCTCTGTTCAGCATGGACTGCCATACGCAATGAAGTGAACGATAACACAAGGTGCACAAATTCCTTGGTTCCATAAGTTTGGCTTCACGGATACCACAGAGCAGTTAATCATGGTCAGGGAGAAAAACAGAGGGAAACACATTCACTTCAAACACAGAAGATGGCATTGCGGTAAAGGAAAAGATTCAGATGAATACGTTAAAGTGTTTGAGTAATGTAACAAATTGGGCATGTGACACCCGGCTGAAACCCTCAGCAGAATGAGGATTTGAAAATGGAAGTGTTACCACATCAGAAACCAGGTTAGGGCACTGAGTACAGGTCTGATGCGTGAATGGTCTCGACGTGAACTGCGGGACGATCAGGAGAATGGAATCGCAGATATTGCAGTTCGAACTGGTTCTATCATGTGATGCTGTGGACAACAGCAGCAGCAGAAGCAGCATTGAAATCAATCACAGTCTGTAACTGTTTACCCAGGATAATCCACCAGTCTACCATGAGCATCAAGCTTATCTATGGTTCAGTGACGAATGAGGGGTGAACGTGCCAGAGTCACAATCATGTGTACCTAGACGTAATGATAACCCATTAAAGCAACCACACTTGACTGGTTGGATTCCAAACATCAGGGCTAACATTTGGGAGAGAGGGAGATATTATCCCAAGACTAACATATCAGATCTAAGATTTGCAGTCCTGCCACATCCAGTCATAAATGTCAACGGACCATTAAAAAAAGCTTACTGGAGGAGAGGACTCCAGATTTCCCACCATCCTAAATAATGGAACATCCCTGCACATCAGTGTAAAAGACAACATTACAGTGTATGCACCATCCTTAGCCAGAAGTGTTGCTTGGATGATGCAGTTCATCCTCGCCATGATGCCGATAGAATTACAGATGCCATCTTCAACCAATTCGATTCGCTGCATGTGACATGAAGAAACCGCTGAACACAGTAGATACGACAAAGGCAATGGGCCATGAAACCATTCCTGCAATAGGACTGAAGACTTGTGCTGCACAACAAGCCGTGTCCCCGGGGAAGCTGTTTCATTCCAGCTCCAACTCTGACATCTCCCTGGCAATGCGGAAAATTACTCAAATATGTCCAGTCTGCTAAGAGGAGAACAATTACAATCTGACAAATTACCGGCCCTCAGTCCCATCTGGATACTCAAATTGGTGGGAGGTCTTTCTGACAGAGCTGGCAAACAGCACAGAAATAACCTGCTCAGTGTGGTTTCTGATAGGTCCCAATGTGGAGATGGTGCTGTTGTGGAAATGTCACTGGATTACTAATACAGACCAGGCTAATGCTCTGCCAGTTGGTGGAAGTTAAAAACAATTACTAACATGTAAGTGTTCAAAGTTTGTGCGAAGATTTGTAGCTCGGGTGCTCGTTGTTGTGGTTCTGTTCGCCGAGCTGGAAGTTTTTGTTGCAAACGTTTCGTCCCCTGGCTAGGCGACATCATCAGTGCTTGGGAGCCTCCTGCGAAGCGCTTCTTTGATGTTTACTCCGGTGTTTATAGTGGTCTGTCCCTGCCGCTTCCGGTTGTCAGTTTCAGTTGTCCGCTGTAGTGGTTGGTGTATTGGGTCCAAGTCGATGTGTTTGTTAATGGAGTTTGTGGATGAATGCCATGCCTTTAGAAATTCCTAGAGGCATGGCATTCATCCAAAAACTCCATTTACAAACACATCGACTTGGACCCAATATACCAATCACTACAGCGGACAGCTGAAACTGACAACCGGAAGCGGCAGGGACAGACCACTATAAACACCGGAGGAAACATCAAAGAAGCGCTTCGCAGGAGGCTCCCAAGCACTGATGATGTCGCCTAGCCAGAGGACGAAACGTTTGCAACAAAAACTTCCAGCTCGGCGAACAGAACCACAATAACATGTAAGTATCTAAAATCTGGTGTCAGTAATGGTGACCCTAACGCCATTGTCGATTGTAAGCTTCTATTTCTTTCCCCAATGTACTTTCAGGAAGTCAATCTCGCGAGCTTTCCTGAACTGGCCTAAAAGTGACTCCAGACACACAGACATGTGATAAACTCTTCAATCGTCTCTGAAACGGCCAAGCAAGTCTCTCAATTGTATCAAACTGCTTCGAGTGCTTTAAGGGTAAAACCGGACCCAATACCCAGCACCAGACTCGGGATCGGAAAAGGTTACGGGAGACACAGTCCTGTCGACCCTGAAGAGATTACCTTCCGAACATGTAAGAACTATTGACAACTTTTGCAGAGCTTTCCCACAGACTGCACAGAAACATCAGGAAAGGAGTAGGGCATTCAACACATTGAGGCTTCCCCATTCTAGTTAATGGATAAAATGTCCTCAGTGGAGTTTTCCTCACACGGTGTTCGTATCCCTTAATATGCTTAAACATCGTGAAATATATAATAAGAACTGCTGTCGTCCATGTTGTCCATCAATTTTGCTCGTCCAATCAATATACAGGCCTTTCTGTGATGACACATGCCTATTAATCATGGTTTGGCTGCCATGCTGTTTATGAATTGTGTGCTTTTCTTAAAAAAAAACAAGTTCCTGTTCACTATTCGCGATTCCATCTCCAACATTGGCTGAACAGCAAAACCCAAGCTCGTGATCCTCTACCTGCAAAATGCACACTCAGTGTGTTCAGCTAAAACAGGGATGCAATCCCTATGCAAGCCGTGAAACTGAGCTTCACACTGGGAATTGTAGGCTACATTTCGAAGAAACATCATCTCCAACTGGGGGAGAATTTTGGGGAGTACTGGAATTCCAAGGCAACATCACGTGCTCAGTCAACGCCGAAAACATCCGGTGAAGAGCATCGTGAAAGGTACAGGGCTGTAGTCAGTGGCCGTAGTGTTGACGTGTTTAATGTTAAGTACTATTTCATTGCAATATATGTTTTAAAGATTAACTTAGATTGTGCTAGGGTGTGTGTTAGACCACCTTTCATTTTTGGTTTTTACTGATATTTCAGGGATCGTCCCTTAACCTCTTCTTTCCAATAGCCCCCGGTATTTATATTGCACCATTATCAAACTGCTCCAAGATTTGGAACGATAAAACTGACAGAAAATTCGTTGTCGGAAAAGGGAACGGGAAACACAGTCCTGTTGACATTGCAGAGATATCCTTCTTAACATCTGAGAGTCTGTGGAAGCTGTACTCCAGCTGTCTGCTGATCCCTTTAGTGTCCAGAAATCCTTATTTATATTTAATGTCCAGGTTTCCACAGCCTGATCTGGGAGAGAAATCTCCAGGTTCGCCAGTCTCTGAGTACAGATATTTATTCGCATCTCAATGCAGAGTGACCTGCCTTTATCTAATAGTGTGGTCCCTTGTTTTAGACATCCCAGTCAGGGGAATTGCTATCCCTGCTTCCAATCTGTCTCGCCCTGTCAGAGTTTTATATACTTCTCTGAGACCTCCACTCATTTTCCTAAAGGCCATTGAATACAGGCCCAGTCGCCCCAAACTCTGCTCCCACAACCAGCCTGTCATCCCAGAAATCAGTCAGGTCATCATTCGCTGCTCTCCATCAATGGCAGGTTTGTCTTTTATTCAGTAAGGAGACCAAAATTGCACAAATACTGCACAATGTTCAAGATCGGGTCTCAACAAGGCCCTGTACAGCTGCAGTAATCACCCTTCCTCCTGGACTCAAATCCCCCTGGAATGAAGGTCAACACATCATTTATCTTCCTAACTGCTTTCTTTTCCTGCAATCATGCTTTCAGTGAATGTTGTGAAGGTAGATCCAAACCATTTTCAACGTTACAGCTCCCCACTTGGTGGCTCTATGTACACTGGTCAGCGTGGCGAAGCCATTCCTCGTATTGACTGCTTGCTTCAGAACGCACTGCCTTGCATAGACCTCGGAGGTCTGCGCAGAACGAAACAAAAATGCAGCACAAGTTCCTTTCTAAATCAATATTATTTTCAACCAATCCGTTTTCAAATTGTAGGTTGCCGTCCTGTTTTCCCACCAAAGGGCACGTCGTCACATATACCCCATTGCCCTCCATTTGCCACGTATTTGCCTATTCACTTCATTTGTCTCAATATTGAAGCTTTTTTATATCCTGCTCAACGACTCACAATCCGACATCGACATTTAATGTCATCAGCAGAATTGGCAATATTGCATTTGATTCCCACAAGTTTGCTGTTTATTGGGAATAGTTGGGACCCAAGCCCCGATTCCTGCTATACTCCCCCAGCTTTCGAAAACACATTGTTTTATTCCTATTCGCTGTGTTATGTCAGCTTTCCCATTCTAAATTATGTCCACATGTTAACCCCAGTCCCATAAGATTTGCATTTGTATGGTAGGCTTGGAGCTTTATCACCTATTTTCCTAACAATCCACTCATATTGTATTGATTGCTTGCCCAAAATTTTGCTCAGTCAGTTTCTCAAAAATGATTCCCTTTTCATAAATCTCTATTGCCTTTGTCTCTGCCCATTACTTTTGGTTCCAATACTTCCTCTAAAACTGTTTAGTTGCCAATTCCATTCTATTTCCTTTCTTTCTCACCAGTTTAAAGTTTCCTAGTATTGCTGGGAAGATTGATTTTTTTTATTTGATTTTTTTCTGTGAAGACAAAACTGAAATATTTGCTTCATAGTTCTGCCATTACCCTGTCCTCAATTCTCTGGTTTCAGCCTGTCAGGAAACTGCACCGTTTTTCCCTTAATTTGGCCAAGTACATGTTTTTAGAACCAATTATAAATTCACTTTTATAACCCTTGTTAATATACTCTTCAGAAACTCATCAATTCCGGCTTCAGGTGCTGAATGACTGACATTCTACAGCCATACAATCAGAGGAGCATAGACTCTGTACCGTCACAAATACAGCACGGTCGACATTAGTCCCACTTCCTGACCCACGACCCGTAACTGGGAATGTTATGGCATTTCATGTGCGCAACCTTGAATCATTTTTTTCACGGTTGTTAGGTTATCCGTGACAACTTCCCTCTCAGGAAGTACATCCCAGGACCCACCACCAGTTGGGTTAAAAAGAATCCTCAAATTCTCACTCAACCTCAAACACTCCACTTAAAAAGTGCGCTGAACTGTTCTTGACCCTTTGACTGAAAGGAACAACTGCTGTCTATCCACGCATTCCATGCCCCTCGTAATCCTATCCTCCTGAATCACCTCCCCCTCAGCCTTCTCTGATCCAAAGTAAGCAACCCGAGATTATCCAGCCTCTCTCCTTAGCTGATATGGTACACCCAGTGAACATCCTGGTGAATCTCCTCTGTAAGCCCCCCTCCAGTACAATCAAAATATTCCTGTAACGTGGATCCCAGAACTACGCAAATTAATCCATCTTGGATTAACTAACGTTCTGCATAGCTCTTATAATCTATGCCTCGATCAAAAAAGACCGTGTTTACAGTCAATATGATTTATCAACTTGTATGTTACCCTGTCCGTACCCATTCAGGGATGTGTGGAGAAGCAATCGCTGAGCTTCCTAGTGTGCTGCCATTCATTTAGTACTACCCTTAATCATCGCCGTTATTAGGTTTACGATCCGTCTGTCATTGATCTGCCCATCTGACCGTTCCATTTACATCTTCCTGTAAATTTAGACCTTCCTCCTCATTTGCAACCAACTGGCTAATTGTTTTTAAGGTTACAAAATCACACCAGGTTATAGTCCAACAGTTTTATTCAGAGGCACTAGCTTTCAATGCGCTGCTTCTTCATCAGCTGATGATGCGCTTAGAAAGTTGCTGCCTCCAAATAAACCTGTTGGACTATAATCTTGTTCAAAGTTTGTGAGAAGATTTGTAGCTCGAGTGCTTGTTGTTGTGGTTCTGTTCGCCGAGCTGGGAATTTGTGTTGCAGATGTTTCGTCCCCTGTCTAGGTGACATCCTCAGTGCTTGGGAGCCTCCTGTGAAGCGCTTCTGTGATGTTTCCTCCGGCATTTATAGTGATTTGTATCTGCCGCTTACAGTTGTCAGTTCCAGCTGTCCGCTGCAGTGGCCGGTATGGTGGGTCCAGGTCAATGTGCTTATTAATTGAATCTGTGGATGAGTGCCATGCCTCCAGGAATTCCCTGGCTGTTCTCTGTTTGGCTTGTCCTATAATATAGTGTTGTCCCAGTCGAAGTCATGTTGCTTGTCATCTGCGTGTGTAGCTACTAAGGATAGCTGGTCGTGTCGCTTCGTGGCTAGTTGGTGTTCATGGTTGCGGATCGTTAACTGTCTTCCTATTTGTCCTATGTAGTGTTTTGTGCAGTCCTTGCATGGGATTTTGTACACTACATTGGTTTTGCTCATGCTGGGTATCGTGTCCTTCGTCCTGATGAGTTGGTGTCTGAGAGTGGATGTGGTCTTTTGTGCTTTTATGAGTCCTAGTGGTCGCAGTAGTCTGGCTGTCAGTTTGCAAATGCTCTTGATGTATGTTAGTGTGGCTAGCCCTTTGGGTTATAGCATGTCCTCATTCCATTGTCTTTCCCTTAGGCATCTGTTGATGAAATTTGGCGGGTATACGTTTTTGGCGAGTACATTGTATAGCTGCTTTTCTTCCTTTTTTTGTAGATCTGGTGTACTGCAGTGTATTGTGGCCCTTTTGAACAATGTCTTGATGCAACTTCTTTTGTATGTGTTGGGGTGGTTACTTCCGTAGTTCAGGACTTGGTCTGTTTGTGTGGCTTTCCTGTATACCTTTGTGGTGAATTCTCCGTTCGGTGTTCTCTGTACCATCACGTCTAAGAAGGGGAGTTGGTTGTGCTTTTCTTCCTCTGTAGTGAATTGGATTTCTGTGAGTGTGGCATTGATGATCCGGCGTGTGTTCTCTTTTTCTGTGTTTTTAAGGAATACAAAGGTGTCGTCCACATATCTGACCCAGAGTTTGAGTTGAATTTGCGGTAAGACTGTTTGTTTTAATCTTTGCATTACCGCTTCTGCTATGAGTCCAGAGATGGTTGAGCCCACGGGTGTTCCGTTGATTTGTTCATATACTTGGTTATGGAATGTGAAGTGTGTTGTGAGGCACAGGTCCAGTAGTTTGAGTATGCCGTCTTTGTTGATAGGTTCACCGTCCTGTTGTCTGTTCTGTATTTCCAGCAGGTTAGCTATTGTTTTCTGGCTAGGGTTTTGTCGATAGAGGTGAACAGTGCCATTACATCGAATGAGATCAGAATTTCTTCCTTGTCTATGTGCATATTTCTGATGATGTCCAAGAATTCCTGTGTTGACTGTACAGAGTGTCTGGATCTGCTGATCAGGTGTTTCAGTTTCTGCTGTAGTTCTTTGTCCAGTTTGTGCGATGGTGTCCCTGGTAGTGATACTATGGGTCTGAGTGGGATGTCTGGTTTGTGCACTTGAGGTAGTCCATAGAATCTGGGGGTGTTGTTCCTTTCAGGTTTCATCCTTTGTGCGATCAACAAAGACGGCATACTCAAACTACTGACCTGTGCCTCACAACACACTTCACATTCCACAACCAAATATATGACCAAATCAATGGCACACCCGTGAGCTTACCCATCTCTGGACTCATAGCAGAAGCGGTAATGCAAAGATTAGAACAAACGGTCTTCACACAAATTAAACCCAAACTCTGGGTCAGATATGTGAATGACACCACTGTATTCATTAAAAACACATAAATTGAGAACACACACCGGATCATCAACGCCACACTCACAGGAATCCGATTCACGAGAGAGGAAGAAAAGGACAACCAACTCCCATTCCTAGACGTGATTGTACAGAGAACACTTAACGGAGAATTCACCACAAAGGTATACAGGAAAGCCACACACGCAGAGCAAATCCTAATCTACGAAAGCAACCATCCCAACACACACAAAAGAAGTTGCATGAAGACACTGTTCAAAAGGGCCACAACACACTGCAATACACCAGAACTGCAAAACAAGAAAGAAGAACACCTATACAATGTATTCGCCAAAAACGGATACCCGTGCAAATTCATCAATGGATGCTGAAGGGAAAGACAACGGAATGAGGACATACCGTAACCCAAAGGATTAGCCACACTACCATACATCAAGAGCACTTCCGAACTGACAGCCAGACTACTGCGAACACTAGGACTCATAAAAGCACAAAAAACAACAGCCACTCTCACCCAACTCACCAGGATGAAGGACCCGATACCCAGCAGGAGCAAAACCAATGTAGTGTACAAAATCCCATGCAAGGACTGCACAAAACACTACATAGGACAAATAGGAAGACAGGTAACGAACCGCATCAATGAACACGAACTAGCCACGAAGCGACACGACCAGCAATCCTTAGTAGCCACACACGCAAATGACAAGCAACATGAGTTTGACTGGGACAACACTACTATTATCGGACAAGCCAAACAGAGAACAGCCAGGGAATTCCTAGAGGCGTGGCACTCATCCACAGTTTCAATCAATATGCACATCGACCTGGACCCAATACACCGACCACTGCAACGGACAGCTGGAACTGACAACCGGAAGTGGAAGAGACAAACCACTATAAATGCCAGAGGAAAGATCAAGAAGCGCTTCACAGGAGGCTCCCACGCACTGAGGATGTCACCTGGACAGGGGACGAAACGTCTTCAACACAAATTCTCAGCTCGGCGAACAGAAACACAACTATAATTTATTGTTATCTGAATTTTAACTTTGTCCACCCCAGTCCAACATTGGCACATCCGAATTACCAGTAACAATGGCACAGCACTGATCCCGTTGGTGCACTTTGGACATCAATCTGCAGTCAAACAAACAGCTTTCTAACACCATGCTCTGTATGCAAACACTAAGTTGATTTGGATGCAATTTGTCAAGTCATTGATGAGTGCGAATTGTTCCCTTTTTTATAAGATTAGATTCCCTACAGTATGGAAACAGGCCTTTCGGCCCAACCAGTCCACAAAGAGTAGCCCATCCAGACCCATTTCCCGCTGACGATTGCACCTAACACTATGGGCAATTTAGCGTAGCCAATACATCTGAACTGCACATTTTTGGACAGTGGGAGGAAACCGGAGCACCCGAAGGAAACACACGCAGACACATGGAGAACTGGCAAACTCCACACAGACAGTTGTCCAAGGTGTGAATTGAACCTGGGTCCCTGGTGCTGTGAGGAACCACTGAACCACTCTGCCGATTGATATACCTGCAGAATACCTGGGGATTCTCCCTAATCTTACCCTGCCAGCAAACCCCTGTGTTCGGCAGTCCCTTCAAGTGATGGATTTGCTTCTTCTTTCTATTTTAAATGGCCTGCCCCTTATCCTGCCATTATTGGCCTTAAACGTAGATTAGACAACCAGAGAAACAGTTTGTTTATTTCCAACTTGACATATGTTCAGTGAATTTTCTAAATTTCACTGCAGTCACCTCTCAATCTCGCCATCTGAGGGATTAATCTGGAAAATGCCCATTGCACTTCCTCTGCGATCAGTATATTCTTTCTCAGGTTGAGTCAAAAACACTGTACACAATCCTCCAAATACAACCTCACCAACACGCTGTAAAACTGCTTCAACATGTCCTTCCATCTATATTCTGATTCCCTTAAATGAAGGCGAACATAACCTTAACTTTCCACTTACATGTATTCTTCAAAATGCCTTTCACATGTTTTTTTTTTACGAACTCACTGTATGAGTTCTTATCAAAAGCCTTCTGAAAATCCAAATATGCCAATTCTACTGGTTCCCCATTATCTATGCTGTAAGAAACAAGTTCAAATAATTCTGATCTTTTTTCAAGCATGATTTCTCTGTCAGAAACACATGCTGATACTCTCAAATGTTGCTGTTCATTTCTAAATATCGAACATCACGTGGTATGTAGTAGATTCCAACAGTTTGCTTACGGATGTCAAGTTAATTGGTCTGCAGTTGTCCACACTGTCTCTTCTTCCGTTGCAGATGCTCGGATCCATTCTATTTACTTACAATTCTTGGAACACGTTTACTTCCTTCCATTTATCTACAATGGCTTCCGGCCTCTGCACAAAGTGCAGGAAAATAAACACAATCATCGACAGTACAGTTAATAATTCTCTTGCTGATTTATTGCTAATACTTTGATGTGAAGTACATCTGGTTTGTCAGACTTAGAAATGCGCAATCCAGCTACAGGTTCACGTACTACCTTGTTACTGACATAAATTGACTTTATGTCTTTAGTGTCACAAGTTCCATATGATCATTTGGTAATTCTGGGTGATTTTCTGGCTCTTCCTCCATGAAGACAGATGCAAAGTAACTGGTTGATATCTCGGCCATTTCCCTGTTTCCAACAATATATTCTCCTCTCCCGATTACATAATATCATATTTGACCTTGCTTTATTTTGTTTTCTTTGAAATACAGATTGTAGATTTATGCAGATTTTGTGCTCTGAGCATGCTAACATTGTGAAAAAGGCCCTTGGTCCAGCAGTTCCACACTGCCCCTTCGAAGAGTAACCCACACAGACCCATTTCCATACGATTCTACGTTTACACCAGACTAATGCATCCAATGTACACATCCCTGAACACTATGGAGCAATTTAACATGGACAATTCACCTAACCTGCAGATCTTTGGATTGTGGGAGGAAACCGGAGCACCCAGAGGAAACCAACGGAGACAGGGGGAGCATTGGGAACTCCACACAGACAAATTTCTGAGTATTCTCACGTTTTCACAATGTCTGAAATTCTTCTGAAGTCACTTCCTATGATTAATATAATTTTTAATTTGTTATGTTAACCATCATTAAGTCACTTCCCCTTTCTTTGGTAATTGTACCTTTAAAAAGACGTATTTTTCAGACTATGCAATATTTCTATAGATCTCCTGGCCCTGACCAGATATATCCAAGGTCAAAGCAATCAGAGAGAGAAGAAATTGCGGGAGCCCTGGCTGATAATTTTGCATCATCGTTCGCCACAGGTGAAGTCACCGAAGGCTGGTGGGGAGCGAATGTTATACCCTTATGCAATAAGAGCTGCAACGAAGAACATGAGAACTATAAACCAATTAGCTTCACAACTGTGATAGGTGTGTTACTTGAGAAGACTCTGTGATAAGATACACAAACATTTGGAAACACACGGAGCAGTCAGCACGGCTTTGTGCATGGAAGATCGGAATTTACTAATTTTTAGTGTACTTTGATGAACTGACCAGGAATGTAGACGAGGGTAGGGTGACAAACATAGTCTACATAGCTTTCAGAAAGGCCTTTAGATTAGATTAGATTCCCTACAGTGTGAGAACATGTCCGCCGGCCCAAGAAGTCCACACCACCCCTCCAAAGAGCAACCCACCCTGACTAATGCACCTAAAACTATGGGCAATTTAGCATGACCAATTCACGTAACCTGCACATCTTTGGACTGTGGGAGGAAACCGGAACACCCGCAGGAAATCCACGCAGACACGGGAGAATGATCAAACTCCAACCAGTCAGTTGCCTGAGGCGGGAATTGAGTGCATGTCCCTGTCGCTGTGAGGCAGCAATGTTAACCACTCAGCGTCGTCCCAAGGTTCCACATGATAGGCTGCTCTGAAATGTTTGATCAGATAGAATCCAGAGGGAGCTGGAACACTGAACACACAATTGGTTTGATGTTAGATAGCAGAGTGTAATAGTGGAAGGTTGCTTGTCGGACTGAGGCCTGTGGCAAGTGGAGTGCCTCAGGGGTCTGTGCTGTGACCATTGCTTATCTCTATCAAAGATTTTGTTGAGAGTGTACAAGGCACGATTAGTAATTTTGCTGATGACACTAAAATAAGCGGTATCGTGAACAGCGAGGAAGCTTATCAGAAATTGCAGCAGGGTCTTGATCAGCTGGAGTAGTGGGTCGAGAAATCACAAATGGAGTTTAATATAGATTAATGTGAGGTCTTGCATTTTGGAAAATCCAATCAAGGTAGGAGTTTCAAGGTGAACGGTTAGGCCTCAAGGAGTGCAGTGGAACAGAGGGTCCTTGGAATTCAGGTGCATGGTTCTCTCAAAGTAGAGTCACAGGTAGATGACAGTGAGGAATGCTTTTGGCGTACTGGCCTTCATTAGTCAGGGAATTGAACATCGAAGTTGGGGAGTTCCGTTGCAGTTATACAGGATGATGGTGAGGCTGCGCTTGGAGTACTGTGTTCGGTTTTGTTCAATTTGCTCCATGAAGGATGTGATGAAATTGGAAAGAGTGCAGAAGAAATTCACAAGGATATCGCCAGTACTCAATAGCTGAATTATAGGGAGAGTTTGGACAGGCTAGACATTTTTTCTTTAGAGTGTACAAGACTGAGATGATATATTACAGAAGTATATAAGATCATGAGAGACATAGAACTGGCGAATGCACTAATTTCTTTTCCCAGTGTTGTGAATCATAGACTAAAAGGCATCAGTTTAATGTCAGAGGGGAAAGAATTAAAGGGAACCTGAGGGGCAACTTTATTTACAGAGGCTGGTGCACATATGGAATGAGCGGCCAGTGGTTGAGGGGTTTACATTAACAACATTTAAAAGGAATTTGGACAAATAAACGGATAGAAAAGAATTAGATGGAAATGGGGCAATGGCAGGGAGATGGGGCTAGTGTGAATGCACATTTTGGTCGGAATGGACCGGTTTTGAACAAAGGGTCTGCCTCTGTGCTTTCGGAATCTATGACTCTGACAACCATTGCTCGTATCCCACTGAATGACATATTGTACTTTCCCAATTCACTGGAGCGAACTTGACCCTCCAGCCTCCAGGCTTCCATTATGTTTGACCATCATGTTCAACATTCGATATTATATGCAGATGTCGTGTAAAATGCAACATATTAATGTCACTTTTCCTCAGAACAAGGTTTTAATTAATCCTTCTGATCACGCATCACCAAATCCAAACTAACCTTGTCTCTAGTTTGGATCACAACACACTCTTCAAGCTACCTGATACACACTTCTGGAATTTATTTTTCACAGCATTAGCGGTCACTTTGTTTCTGCAGTTTAGATGTAACGTGAGATAATTCAGTATTACTGCAGCACCAACAATACCAATTTTCCACATCAAAAGATATACAAAATTTGCAGGACAATTTTGCACAGCAGAACACACCAATGTTTGTTTCTCATTGCTAAGATCCTCCCAAACCGGTTCTGTGGGATCTGAGGGACAGGGTCGGTGGTATTATTGGTGAGAGACTTAGAGAAGACGTTCATTGAGACTCACGTCGACGCTGAGATGATCTGAAGAAATGTCCAGCAATACAGGACATTCTGTATCCTCGTTCTGCCAGGATAAGCATCACTATATTCTCTCTGCTCCCTCACGCTCACTGTATATCTGTTCTAGCACCTACCGCTGAACAAGGCTCACGCTGTACCTCCAAATAAAGTTCATGTACAACCACTCTAACTTGAATTCAGCACCTTCCTTCCATCATTTTGTCTGTCACCTATGCAATACCTGCACACCAATAACACCTTATGGATTCTGCACTGTGGACTGACTCCATTCAGACACCTCACCATTCAGCAACCCTCTCCCCCACCACCACCTACAACAGTACGAAAAACTCATTCCCCGCTTCCCTTTCTCCCATTCCAGGATAAAAGGCCTGGAACTAGACAAAAATGGTCAAGCCGGGTGGTGGCGTGTCCAATATCCGTTCCCTTTTCCCACTCTCCCTGCTATGTTGGCAGGACTCTAGCATGAGTCGGAGGGGACTGAGTGAATCGTATGGAGATTCTGTGATATCCACATCCAACCAACTGAATAAGAAACAATGTTCTGTGGAGGGCAATACTCACTTTAACCGCTCTGTCTGTTCTGCTACTTCTTTCCTTCCCAAAACAACAAATATCCAATTGCAGAAAGATGCTGACACAGAAGTACTTAGAGACATATGTAAACACGCCAATATACTAACACTCACAGCACATGCACTGAGACGGACCCGCTCACATGTAGAGGCATACAGAGACATACCCAGTCACACACAAACAGACTTAAACAGATAAAACGCAGAGGTTAGTACACGGAAGAACAAATGTGTACACACAAATACACAGGCACATAAACACATGAACAAACAGACGGCACGCAGACAGACGCAAAGAAACACATACACTTGAGTCGAGAAGCCAGAGATAGATAGGTTTTTGATGAATAAGGGTACCAAGTGTTACAGAGAGAAGTCAGGGGAATGATGTTGAGAAACCTCTCAGCCATTATTAAATGACATTCAGACTCGATGGGCCGAATGGCCTAATTCTGCTCCTTTTTTAATGTAATGTGGTGTTATGCCATCTGGTATTCTCTTTCTGGGACAGGAGCAGAGAGCAGTGGTAATGTTGGACACGTTTAGTGGACTGTATAGTCTATGTCTATTCCTAATTATTCTGTCCATATGTATCAAAAAAGGCGACAATTTGATGTTAGGTTAACTAAGTTTTAAAATAGCGGGTCCTGCAATGAAATAAGGACGTTCCTTTCCCTTTCGTGTTGTGCTATCTGTGGTGCCCTTTTCCTCAGACAGCAGTAAAGACGCGATTATTAACGATATTCAAAGCTGATCTCGAGTGATCTTTGCTGGACAGGAGAGTCAATGCTTATGGGGATCAAACGGGAGTCGGATGGTCAGACATACTCGGATTCGACATGAGCATTCTGAAGGGTGCAGCGAATGGTCAATTGCTGCTCCTATCCATGAAGTTAGTCTGCAGATGTAGCAAATGGTTTGAAATTATGTTGTTTCTGGGAAAAGGTATCGGGTTTAGTCGTAGCAATGTTTTACTGCATCTGGACAGCGAGACTGCGGATGCTGGAGGTCAGAGTCGAAACGTGTTGCACTGGAAACGCACAGCAGGTCGGGCAGCATCAGAGGAGCAGGAAAGTCAATGTTTCGGGCATCAGCCGTTCATCAGGAATGTGCCCGAAACATGCCTCTCCTTCTCCCTGTACACACGTTCCTGGGATATCAAGAATTATCAGTTTATGTATTGGATGCGAAATCTTTTTTGAACCATATACGAAATTAAGAAAAATCAGCTGGATGCATATTTTCTCTTGTTAGAGTGTTTTAAACTACGGAATACATTTAAAGAATAAAATGTACTGATTGGTATGAATGCAGAGACGGGTACTATACCTTTTAAAGAGCGTGAAAGTTGGCAAGGACTTAACAAGCACAGAGTATGCAGAAAAGTTTTTAAAAAGTAACATTTGGCTGAAACCAATAACTGAGCTGAGTATTATTGAATTTGAATTTTAATTACATAAAATCAATGAGACAATTTGATGTTTTGTGGTATAAAAGCGGGCATTTTGAACAGTTAGTCAGAGCAGCAAAGAGCACTAACAAAGCAGACTGCCTGCACAATCGCTCTCTGAAAGGTACCTGTTTCTGTGAAATCTGTGCAGCAGAAGACCGAAGAAAAGTCCCAGGAAAATCGACAGAGGGAGATTCACAGGAAAATCGATGTTCTCTTTTTTCTTTGAGTTAAAGAATAAACTGTTATTGTTTTCTATAAATAGTGGTATTTGGTCGTTCTTTGTCACTCACACTTTTACAGACTATGAGGCGGGGTGATTGTTTTTTTCTGTGTGTCTGGTTTAAATTAGCAGAAGGGCTTCAAAGTTTGCGAGAATATTTGTAGCTCGGGTGCTTGTTGTTGTGATTCTGTTCGCCGAACTGGGAATTTGTATTGCAGACGTTTCGTCCCCTGTCTAGGTGACATCCTCGGTGCTTGGGAGACTCCTGTGAAGCGTTTCTGTGATGTTTCCTTCAGCATTTATAGTGGTTTGTCTCTGCTGCTTACGGTTGTCAGTTCCAGCTGTCCGCTGCAGTGGCCGGTATATTGGGTCCAGGTCAATGTGCTTATTGATTGAATCTGTGGATGAGTGCCATGCCTCCAGGAATTCCCTGGCTGTTCTCTGTTTAGCTTGTCGTATAAAAGTAGTGTTGTCCCAGTTGAACTCATGTTGCTTGGCATCTGCATGTGTGGCTAGTAAGGATAGCTGGTCGTGTCGTTTCGTGGCTAGGTGGTGTTCATGGATGCTGTTTTCCAGCTTGTTCTATGTAATGTTTTGTGCAGTCCTTGCATGGGAATTGCAAAATCACTATAAATGCCGGAGGAAACATCACAGAATCGCTTGACTGGAGGCTCGCAAGCACTGAAGATGTCACCTAGACGGGGACGAAACGTCTGCAACACAAATTCCCAGCTCGGCGAACAAAACCACAACGAAGAGCTTTACACTCTGTCGTAAAATTGATTTTAACGCAGATATAATGAAGACATCAACCGATTTCTTAAAATTGTGCAGACACATGTAAACATGCCATCAAATTACACAGCTGGGATTTTGTTTTTTGGTTGTTGCTAAGGAAAGGCACAATGTAGAACATAGAACATAGAAGAATACAGCGCAGTACAGGCCCTTTGGCCCTCGATGTTGCGCCGATCCAAGCCCACCTAACCTATACTAACCCACTATCCTCCATATACCTATCCAATGCCCACTTAAATGCCCATAAAGAGGGAGAGTCCACCACTGCTACTGGCAGGGCATTCCATGAACTTACGACTCGCTGAGTGAAGAACCTACCCCTAACTTCAGTCCTATATCTACCCCCACTTAATTTAAAGCTATGCCCCCTTGTAATACCCGACTCCATACGCGGGAAAAGGTTCACACTGTCAACCCTATCTAACCCCCGAATCATCTTGTACACCTCAATCAAGTCACCCCTAAACCTTCTTTTCTCTAATGAAAACAGCCCCAAGTGTCTCAGTCTTTCCTCATACGATTTTCCTTCCATACCAGGCAACATCCTGGTAAACCTCCTCTGCACCCGTTCCAGTGCCTCCACATCCTTCCTATAGTATGGCGACCAAAACTGCACACAATATTCCAGATGCGGCCGCACCAGAGTCTTATACAACTGCATCATGACCTCAGGACTCCGGAACTCAATTCCTCTACCAATAAAAGCCAGTACGCCATATGCCTTCCTCACCACACTATTTACCTGGGTGGCAACTTTCAGAGATCTGTGTACATGGACACCAAGATCCCTCTGCTCATCCACACTACCAAGTATCCGACCATTAGCCCAGTACCCCATCTTTTTGTTATTCTTCCCAAAGTGAATCACCTCACACTTAGCTACATTGAATTCCATTTGCCACCTTTCTGCCCCGCTCTGCAGCTTCTCTATATCCTGCTGTAACCTGCCACATCCTTCCTCACTGTCAACAACTCCTCCGACTTTCGTATCATCCGCAAACTTGCTGACCCAACCTTCTAACCCCTCTTCCAGGTCATTTATAAAAATGACAAACAGCAATGGTCCCAAAACAGATCCTTGCGGAACACCGCTAGTGACGGCACTCCATGAAGAAACTTTGCCATCAACTACTACCCTCTGTCTTCTTCCATCCAGCCAATTCCTAATCCAAACCTCCAACTCACCCTCAATGCCATATCTCCGTATTTTCTGCAGTAGCCTACCATGGGGAACCTTATCAAACGCCTTACTAAAATCCATATATACCACATCTACCGCTTTCCCCTCATCAACCTCCTTCGTCGCCTTTTCAAAGAATTCAATAAGGTTTGTGAGGCACGACCTGCCCTTCACAAAACCATGCCGACTATCCTTGATCACATTATTCCTATCCAGATGTGCATAAATCCTATCCCTTACAATTCTTTCTAAGACTTTGCCCACAACAGAAGTGAGACTCACCGGCCTATAGTTACTAGGGTTATCCCTACTCCCCTTTTTGAACAAGGGAACCACATTTGCTTTCCTCCAGTCTTCTGGCACTACTCCTGTAGACAAAGAGGACATAAAAATCAAGGCCAATGGCTCTGCAATCTCCTCCCTTGCTTCCCAGAGAATCCTAGGATAAATGCCATCAGGCCCAGGGGACTTATCTATTTTCACCTTTTCCAGAATTTCCAACACCTCTTCTCGACATACCTCAAAGCCATCCATTCTACTTATTTGTGACTCAGTATTCACATCGACGACAATGCCCTGTTCCTGAGTAAATACTGAAGAAAAGTATTCATTCAGTGTCTCCCCACTCTCTTCCGCCTCCACACGCAACTTCCCACTACTATCCTTGACTGGACCTATTCCTACCCTAGTCATTCTTTTATTCCTATAGAAAGCCTTAGGGTTTTCCCTAATCCTACCAACTAAGGGCCTTTCATGTCCCCTCCTTGCTGCTCTTAGCTCTCTCTTCAGGTCCTTCCTGGCTACCCTATAACTCTCAATCGCCCCAATTGAACCTTCACGTCTCATCTTGAGATAGGCCGCCCTCTTCCATTTAACAAGGGATTCCAATTCCTTATTAAACCACGGCTCCCTCGCACGACCCTTTCCTCCCTGCCTGACAGGTACATAATTATCAAGGACACTCAATAGTTGCTCCTTGAACAAGCTCACATATCATTTACACTCTTGCCTTGGAGTCTACTTTTCCAAGCCACACATCATAAGTCATGCCTCACCGCATCATAATTTCCCTGACCCCAGCTATAACTCTTGCCCTGTAGTACACACTTATCCCTCTCCATCACGAGAGTAAAAATCACCGAATTATGGTCACTATCCCCAAAGTGCTCACCTACCTCTAATTCTAACACCTGGCCTGGTTCGTTACCCAGAACCAAATCCAGTATGGCCTCACCTCTTGTTGGCCTGTCTACATATTGTGTCAGGAAACTCTCCTGCACACATTGAACAAACACTGACCCATCTAACGAACTTGAGCTATAGCTTTCCCAATCAATATCAGGAAAGTTAAAGTCCCCCATAACAACCACCCTATTACTGTCACTCATCTCCTGAATCACCTTCCCTATCCTTTCTTCAATGATTCTAGGACTATTAGGAGGCCTGTAAAAGACTCCTAACAGGGTGACCTCACCTTTCCTATTCCTAACCTCAGCCCAAACTACCTCAGATGGCAAGTCCTCATCCATCGTCCTTTCCACCACTGTAATACTATCTTTGACAAGCAATGCCACACCTCTCCCTCTTTTACCCCCACCTCTGACCCTACTAAAACATTTAAATCCTGGAACCTGCAACAGCCAATCCTGTCCCTGTTCTAGCCACGTCTCCGTAATAGCCACAACATTGAAGTCCCAGGTACCAACCCACGCTGCAAGTTCACCTACCTTATTTCGTATACGTCTTGCATTGAAGTATACTCACTTCAAGCCACATTCCTGTTTACAGGCACCCTCCTTGGAAATGGATGCCATGTTCCTAACCTCCCTACACTCCAGGCCCTGCACCCTGAAGCTACAATCTGGGTTCCCATGCCCCTGCAGAGTTAGTTTAAACCCCCCCCAAGAGCACTAGCAAACCTCCCCCAAGGATACTGGTGCCCCTCAGGTTCAGGTGTAGACCATCCTGTTTATAGAGGTCCCACCGTCCCCAGAAAGAACCCCAGTTATCCAAAAACCGGAATCCCTCCCTCCTGCACCATCCCTGTAGCCACGCATTTAAGTGTTCTCTTTCCCTATTCCTCGAATCTCTATCACGTGGCACGGGTAACAAACCAGAGACAACAACTCTGTTCGTTCTAACTCTGAGCTTCCAACCTAGCTCCCTGAAAGCCTGTCTGACATCCTCGGCACTCCTCCTACCTATGTCGTTGGTGCCAATATGGACCATGACTTCGGGCTGCTCCCCCTCCCCCTCCAGGACCCGGAAAACACGATCAGAGACATCACGTACCCTTGCACCTGGGAGGCAACATACCAAACGTGAGTCTCTCTCGTTCCCACAAAACCGCCTATCTGTGCCCCGAACTATCGAGTCCCCAATTACTACTGCTCTGCTCTTCTTCACCCTTCCCTTCTGAGTAATGGGGACAGGCTCCGTGCCAGAGACCTGAGCCCCGTTACTTACTCCTGGTAAGTCATCCCCCCCACAAGTATCCAAAACGGTATACTTGTTCTTGAGGGGAACGGCCGCAGGGGGTCCCTGCACTGGCTGCTTCCTCCCAGTCCCCCTCACTGTCACTCATCTATCTGCCATCTTTGGAGTTACTACTTCCCTATAACTCTGATCTATGACCCCCTCTGCCTCCTGAATGATCCGAAGTTCATCCAACTCCAGCTCCAGTTCCCTAACACGGTCTTGGAGGAGCTGGAGATGGGTGCACTTCCTGCAAGTGTAATCGGCAGGAAGTCATCTCCTTCGCGCTTTTAAAGGGGGAAAAAACCTACCCAGGTAAGCTTACACTAACTGCTTCCGGGTCTCGGCTGCCCCTCTGGTCGTCGTCACTTCCCCCTGGTGCTCCCACTCTTTCTGTGAAGAGAGAGTGAAAGAGAAAAAAAAACACCGCTGCCCGCTACCGGTAAGTTCTTTTAAAACCAAACGGTCTTACCTTCGCTGCTGCTCGCACTGGAAATGACCGACGGCTTCGAAGGGTGAGTATAAATACTCACCGCTTTCCTATAAATACAACAGCAGTAGTTATGCATATGCATATAGCACCTTATCATCCATTCCAGAGAATGTTCAACGAAATCACACATGGTCCTTTTTGGTGTCCAGTTGGCAATATTGCATATTTTAGGACAGGGATGGAGAAAAATGTTACCTGCCTCAGAAGCAGCAGCATTTTGCCACCCTCCCCCTCCCCCCACTCTCACTTTGTTCCGCCTGACAAGAGAAAAAAATCCTGCGTCATCTTTACCAATCGTGTGGGTTTTCTGATGAAAGTTTCTTTGGCATCTTTCCACTATCTGATGCAAAGCGAATTGAAACAAATCCAACTGTTCCGGGGAGATATCCCATTACCGGCAGCTTGTGTGAGCTGAAGAACTTCAGAGGACAGAATAATATTTGGGACATTCTGTCATTTTTCCATTTGTTACGAGTTTAGGCATTATGAAACTCTGGAAAGTTTTCATTTTTTCTGTTTTGTCTTAAAATATGTGTGTTCATGTGTGCTTGCAGTTGCACGTTTGTGTGTTTGTGACATTTTTCGAGAAGCTGAAAATGTGTTGCTGGAACAGCGCAGCAGGTCAGAGAGCTTATGCCCGAAACGTCGATTCTCCTGTTCCCTGGATGATGTCTGACCTGCTGTGCTGTTCCAGCAACACATTTTCAGCTCTGATCTCCAGCATCTGCAGACCTCACTTTCTCCTCGAACATTTTTCGAGAAGGTGAGCCAGGCTGACACTAATATTATTGGCCTTATCACTTAACTTTGAAATTTGTTGTAACCAGTGGAGGAGTGTGACTGGAAAAGGAATCGGTGACCCTGTAACATTGTTTGGAACACGAATGAGAAATTCTGAAAGAGCTGTACAAGTAGGAATTCCATTTCCCAGAAGTTTGTGATGTCTAGGTGTTTGCATTGAACAGAGAATTGAATGAAGGAAAATGGTGCATCCAGAAAAGTCCTTCTTAGACCACAGCGAGATCAGCCACGAACTTACTGTCTGGTGCAGCAGTGGAAAAGTGGCTAATAACCCACTCCTGCTCCTCACTAAAATGTTCCAATGTTCTATTCAGAACAGCACAGGAGTAGATGGAGGCCACTTGCTCCAAATACCTGGTCCACAATTACATAGGATATCATTCAGTCCCTCCAGACCGACACACACAGCTTAATGTGGGTTGGAAAATGTTAGTTGGAAATCCACTCTGGGTTCGAAAGACGCCTCTGGTCTCTTTACAGAGAGCCTCCTCTCTGCAACTTGTGTTTCATTTTTTGGTCACGTCGTGGACCCAGATTCATTGTGAAGACAGCCCACAGACATCGCTCAGAGATGATACACAAAATACTTTGCTCTCTCTGACTGCAACATTCAGGAAAATTACCACCATTAACTTTCCAGTTACAGGATATGAGCTCATAAGGAACAGGATGAGGTAATTCGGCCAGTCAATCCTGCTGTGCCATTGTATACCATCATGGCTGAGCCACTGTCGGCATCAACTCCATTCAATTCCCAATTCTTCACACCGTTCAACTCAATGATAGTGGGTAAAAAAAAATCTACCTCCTCTGTAAATACTTTCAGTGATCTAGCTCCCTTGACTCTCTGGTTCAGATAGTTCCTGACATTCACTACCCTCTATCAGAAGAAAACACTCCCCATACAGACACAATAACCTATTGATATGTTCAAAAGAGGTGAACACAGGAGCCCAGCTAAGAGTGACAGACCCTGACATCAAGGCAGGAGTTGAATCAGGATGGTATCAAGGAACGCTGACTAAATTAAATTTAGTGGGCATCAGCCACAATATCTCCTCCAGTTGGGGTCATCTATAGCACAACAGAAGATATGTTTGGTTTGTGGACATCAATCCTTTCAGTCCCAGGACATCACTTCGGGAGATCATTAGGGGAGCTTCCTTAGCACAAACAGCTCCAGCTGCTGCATCAATCCTTTCCTCCACCATAAGATCAGAAGTTGTGATGGTCACTGAAGATCAGGCAATTTTCAGAACATTTTGTCCACTGTCAGCTTCTGAACCAGTCTGTGTCCATATGCAGCAAGACCCAGACAATATTCAGGCTTGTGCTGTGAAAGTGTCGGTAACATTCATGTAACATCAGGGTCAGACACTGAACATTTCCACAGTTAAAAGAGGAGCTCATTCAGCATCTCAAGGTGGTTGCACATGGGTATGTGGGAGTCATTCAGTCCATCAAAACGAATGAACAGGAAGAGGGACAAACCATTTAACCCTTCTGCATATTCCACAGGAAATGATGCAGTCTGGTTAGTGCATGTAACTGCTAAACAGGAACGTTTAAAGTCCAATCAGACCATTAAACGTGTTCCATGCTACCAGGGCGAGAACATTCATCTCCTCCAGGGCTTATTCAGGAATAGAAGGGTGTAATTGATGATCCAACGTGACAAAGCAATGGAGCAGAGACTGCACTCGGAGACGACTCCATGATATTCCTCATGGCCCCATTGCATGGGGAACGTGTGCTATTTTAACATGGTAACCTGGTAGTGAGGATAGAAGCCTAATATTCTGTGCGATGTCTCAAGGAGGCATATTCTATCTCCGAGAAGACAGACCCATGTTCTCCATCAAGGAAAGAAGCTGTTGGGAATAGTTAACTGTTTTAGAGTGAAGGTATTGAGGCTGCTGTCGGGATTGTGGATAACATGCCGTTCAGTGCAGAATCACACACCAAATGCACTGTATTAATGTGGGGGAAAACTGTATGCAAAGCCTGAACCTGTTTCTGTCAATCGACATGGAGAGTGGGGCTGAAGGAGGTGAAAGGTTCTCAGAGGCATTTAAACTGTCGAGAATTATAATCCGAGTAAAATAAAACAAACTATGGAATTGATCACGTTCATAGTGTCTGTTTAGAACATAATGAGTGATTGTCCATTCCCTCAAGTTTGAATGCAGTCACCTATTAATCTCTCACAGCGCTACAGATTAATGTTCACTCACACCTCATGGTACCATGATCCCAGTGATTAGTCTGTTGATACTACTTCACACTCTCTCTGTGACGTGGAGATCATTCCTTATAAAGGAGAGAAAATCTGCACACAATACCCTAAATACTGCCTCAACAACACTCTCAGAGATGATCACAATAATTGAATTCCCTCACTTTTCCGTCTCTGTTTTTTCCTGTGGTGTGAAAAAACCATTCCTTCTCTATGCCCTGAGACTGGTGTGACATTTACAAGTTCCTTACGTCTGTACATCAACATCAATAAAGCCAAAACCAAACATGGAGATGAACATCACTCTTGTGAAGAACTTCAAAGATATAGAATACACCTAAAACAAGGAATGGTCACCGACCTGAATGGAAATGAGCTGTCGGAATATGGTAAACAGGCATAGGAAGGAGCTATCTTTCCATTGTTCTTCCCTCACGGGATGTGTGCAGCCCTGGTCAGGCCGGCATGTGATACCGATGTAAAACTGAGTGTCTGGTTCAGCTGTTCCACAGGACAGTAAAGAGTAAACGACATTGCTGTGGGATTTCAGTCACACGGAGACTAGACCAGGCAAGGATGACTCATGTCCTTCTCAAAAGGACATTAGGCCAGCAGATGGGCGTTTTCCCACAAATGATAATGGTTTCATTTTAATTATGTCAACTTCCTTCATGAAATATCAATGGATTATTATTCGATGGCAGTAGGTTAAGAGTCTATGACCTGAGTCCTATACACTGTCTTACAACTGACAGATTCCGTGCAGAGAACAAGTTAAACATCTCAAGTGCAATTATTTTGCAATTGGCATGTGGTTTGAAGGGACTTGAAGAAACAGCTGTATCGGATTTAACAAAAGCACAAACGATGGTTCATTGAGGAATTGCACTGAAGCTGACGAGACGACTGGGATATCATAATGGTGGCATTAGACAGGATTGGTGGGTGGGGAGGATATGATAATGTAAATTTGTGCAGGACAGAAAGGATTATGGAGTTTGAGAACAGTCTGGTTCCTTCTGGCATATCAGTGAGTAATTTGTAAATAGTAATTTACTTTGTATATTATATAAGGAAAGGAATTTTTGATTGGAACCAAAGACATTGATTTCCCTTTTCTAAAATTTACAAATCATGAGCAGAAATTCAGTATAACCCAGTTTAACAGTCAATGAGAATGACTTACTAGGAACACCAACTATAGTGAGGATGGGATAGTAACCACCTTGAATTATCCAAAGGATTTCCTGGATTCGCTATGCTAATGATATCCAAGGCTGAGAAAGAAAGTAAAGACCCAAGGATAAACTCCTGTCCATTGTTGGAACATTCAAGTCTAATGTTCGAAGATTCTTAAAACATGGATTATAACAGGCAAACTGCATAGATATGTCAACAGAGAATTGTACGTGACAAATACAATTCAGATTGGTATTCAAGGATCAGAAGGGATAAGTGAGGGTCATGCTGTTGATGTTATTGATGTCAATGAACTACGATGAAGTATCATTTATTGGACTTCAATTACAGTGTGATTGTGACATTGGTGATGAGACAGATGAATTGGAGGAAATGGCTGCTGTGACTAGAGGGAGACATAATGATATTGCCAGTCATCAGAATTGGAACGGGCCTCTTTATAAATCATAAGGTCAGAATAATGACGCATCTATAATGAGGGATGAGGACAACCAACATTAACCATAAGACCAGAAGACATAGGAGCAGAAATTTAGCCTTTAAGCCCATTGAGTCTGCTCTGCCATTTGAACATAGCTGTTAAGCTTCTCAACATTACTCTCCCGCTTTCTCGAAATAACCTTGATCCCTTGAGGAGAATCGGTGGAGCACCTTTCTGCAAGCTCTCCTTCTCTTCAATGCTATCTGACACTCTTCATGTCTTTGCACTGTCTGAACTCAGGCTGTGGGTGGCACGGTAGCTTAGTGGTTAGTACAGTGTGAGGGACCCAGGTTCGATTCTCACTTCGGATGACTGCCAGTTTGGAGTTTGCACATTCTCCCCATATTTGCATGGGCTCTCTGCCGCTGTTCTGGTTTCCTCCTGCAGTCCAAACATACGCAGATTAGGTGAAATGGGTATGCTGAATTGCCCTTAAATTACGTTATTAGTCAGCAGTAAATGGGTCTGCTTGGGTTACTCTTCGGAGGGTTGTTGTGAACTTATTTTGCCAAAAGGCCTGTTTACACATTCTGGTGATTTTAATACTAAAAATTATCCAAGGTGCCCTCAGTTCCTTCATCTAGATCGTTTACTGTATAATGTGAAATTTGGTGCTCCTAACACTGAGCCTTGCGGAACAATGCTTGTCCCTGACTGCCATCGTGAGAAGGCACATTCTACCCTTCCTCTCTGCTAGCTTTTATCGATGTTAGCACGGTGCCTCTGACACCATGGATCCCCTTTCACAATAACCTCCAGTGTAGCAATTTGTCAAATGACATCTTGATTTGTAGGTGGATAATATCCATTGGTTCTCCTAATCTGCTCAGTACTTCCTCAAAACATGCTAGCGGGTTTTTCAGGCATGCCCTCCCCTTGATGAAACCATGCTAACTCTGCCCTATTTTACCATCTACATCCAAGTATTCAGAAATCACATTCTTCATGATGGATTTCATGATCTTACCCACAACTGAGATTAGGTTAATCAGTCTGTAATTTTACATCTTCTGCCTTAATCCCTTGTTAAACGTGGTGTCACGTTAGCGATTTTCCAGTCCACTTTGCCCTTTCCTGATTCTAGTCATTCCTGAAAGATCACAACTAACGCTTGCAATGCACCGTCAGCTAACTCCCTTACAAGGCTTGGGTGTAGTCCATCTGGTCCAGATAATTTATCTGCATTCTGGCCATTTAGTATTCTAACCCGTTCTCTTTGGTGATGGCTGCCATACTCCGTTCTTCCCCTCACTCTGGTGAATTTTTGGGAAATTAATCGTGTCTTCCACTGTGAAGACTGACGCAAAGTTCCTCAGCCATTCCTTTGTTCCGGGCCACTACCTCTCTGGCATCATTTCCATGATCTACTTTTGTCTCTCCTTGCACTTTATATATCTAAGTGGCTATCTTACCCACTTGGTTAATTTTCTCCCTCCTTATACATTTTTATTGCTCTCTGTTGGTCTTTGTAAGCTTCCTAATACTTTGGTTTCACACTGTCCTTCACCACACTATATATTTCTCTCTTTTGCTTTGATGCTATCCCTGACTTCACTCGTCAGCCATAGTTGCTTCATCCCCCTTGTTCCATGCCTCTTTCTCCGTGCAATGAATTTCTGCTGTGACTCCTAAGTTACTCTTAAAGCCTCCTGCCATTGCTGTTCTACTGTCTTTTCTTGCTAGGCTACTGTCCCCGTCAATTCTACCCAACGTCTCCCTTATGCCTCTGCAGTTGCCTTTATTCAGCTGAAGTACTATTGCCTCTGATTCTATCTTCTGCCTCTCAAATTGCAGGATAAATTCAACCATGCTATGATCGCTGCTTCCGACGGCTTCCTTCAGTTTAAGCTCCCTTATCTAGTCTGCCTCGTTGCACAACACTAAAACCAGTATTGCCTGTTCCCTCGTGGACTGCACCACAAGCTACTAAAAGAAATCTCGTAGACATTCCATGAATTGCTTTTCATACAATCCACTACCAATCTGATTTTCCCAGTCCCCTGCATATTGAAATCGCCCATGATCACTGTAACCTTGCCTTTCCTACACATCTTTTCTATCTCCTGATGTATCTGATGGCTCAGCTCCTCACTACTGTTTGGAGGCCTATATAAGACTCCAACTGTGGTTGCTTTAACATTGTGCTTCCTCAATTTTACCCATGCAGATTCTACACCATCTGACCCTATGTTATTTCTTGCTATTGATTTAATTTCATTTCTTACTAATAAGGCAACCTCACCTCGTCAGCCCACCTGCGTATCTTTTGGATAGGGTGCATATCCTTGAATATTTAGCTCCCAATCCTGATCTCCTGGCAATCATGTCTCCGTGATGCCCATCACGTCATACCTGCCAATTTCGATCTGGGTCAGGAATTCATTTACCCTATTCCCTATACTGCATGCATTCAGACATAACACTGTCAGTCCTGTATTTACCATCCCTCCTCTCAATGTCATTCGTTTTCCAGTGTGCTCAAAGTTTGTTTGTTAATCATTTCTAGATATTCTATCCTATTTATGTCTGTGATGGAGATTTTAAAAATCTATCCTGAATTCTGCACTTTTACCTCCTCTTTTAATCCTCTTTTAATTACCCCATAACTGATTTCCGTTCCCCCACTCCTATTCCATTTACATCTCTGTCTATCACCCTAGTTAAGCGATTCATTCGGACTCTGGTCCCAGCATGGATCCAATAAAGGCTGTCCCATCAGAACATCTACCGGAAACCCACAGACAACCTCACAATGCATCACTTCTCCAGCTTTCAAAACATATTAAAACAGCCATCCCCTATGGACGGGTCTTACGCATACACCGGATCTGCTCAGATGAGGAGGAACGTGGCAGACACCTGGAAGGACTCAAGGATGTCCTCACAAGAAAAGGGTATGATGCTCAACTCATCTACTGCCAGTTCTGATGTGCCACAGCAAGGAACCGTAATGACGTCCTCAGGAGACAGACACGCGCTGCAACTGATAGGGTACCCTTCGTTGTTCAGTACTTCCCAGGTACTGAAAAATTACATCATGTTCTTTGTGACCTGCAATACATTATCATTGAGGATGAGTACCTCACCAAGACCTTCCCCACACCTCCACTACATGCATTTAAACACTGTCAAACCTCAAACAGATCGTTGTTCGTAGAAAGCTTCCCGGCTCTCAGGACAACTTCATATAACCCTGTCACTGTGGACGCTTCAAGACTGATCAGAGTGTGGTCATGGATACCACCATTACGCGTGGGGACACCTCCCACCTTGTACATGGCAGGTAATCATGTGTCTCAGCCAACGTTGTCTATCTTATTAGTTGCAGGCAAGCATGCCCGGAGGCATGGGACATTGGGGAAACCGTGCAAAGGGTATGGCAACGGAAGAATGGGAACTGCACAACAATCAACAGACAGGATGGTTCCCTCCCAGTTGGGGAACACTTCAGTGGTCCAGGCCATTCAGCCTCGGACATTCGGGTAACCATCCTCCAAGGTGGACTTCGGGACAGGCAGCAGAGAAAAGTTGCCGAGCAGACTGATAGCTAAGTTCGGTACCCATAGGGAGGGCCTCAACCGGGACCTTGGGTTCATGTCACATTATAGGTGATCACCATTGCACTACACACACACACAGATGCTCCTACACACACACACACACTCACGTACACAGACACCCACACACACGTTTATAGACACACACACACTCCCACACGCACCGCGTCACAGACCTAAGACATTCTGCACTCACTACACACACACATACACTTTCTTACACTCATGACCCCCAAACCAGGCAGACACATACACACACACAGACAGACAAAGACCTACATGCACACATAAGTGGGGTGACTTTTCCTTGCAGAGTTACATTGTACTTAGCTCAAAAACTGCTTGCATTCATGTAGAACTCTGACCTCAAAAACTGCATGATTTTATGTAAAACTCCGTTATCTCACTTTTTAGATTAGAATCAATCTAAGCACTATGGCATAGACAGAGAACACAGGGGGCCAATACCTTCAACATATTGTCTAGCTATCACCATTTTTAATAGCTAACCCGAGAATGCAACTTTTAAAACATGGTTTTGTGATTTACACATGAAAGAAGTGAAACTGTCACTGTATTCTAACAGATGAAAGGATTAACAGACACTCAATTTTTCAATGTATGATTTCAGTTACGTCACACTGTTAGTTTTTGCTATAAATTCTGTGTTACGATTGAGCCTTCCACTATCAACTGATGAAGGAGCGTCGCTCCAAAAGCTAGTGTGCTTCCAATTAAACCTGTTGGACTATAACCTGGTGTTGCGTGATTTTTAACTTTTTACACCCCAGTCCAACACCGGCACCTCCAAGCTATCAGAACAGGTCCTTTCATCCCCAGAAATGAAATGTGTTTATTCAACACAAAATACAGGGATAACACGATTTTCTGGACAAACCAAAGTATGAAAGTAAAAAGAGATAAGATTGTTAAAATATACTCATGATATCGAGCTATATGAAGTGAAAAGTGGATTACTAAACCATGGAAGTGGTGTGCAAACGTTTTCAGTCATTACTTGACCCACAGCTGAGATGCTGATTTCCCCTCTGACAGTGATCCCCCTCACTGAGATTATCTGGCCCAGTCTCTCGCACAACGTCTCAGGGGGTTATCGGTTCCTGCTACTATTGGCACAGTCCATTTAAATTAATCCACCTTCTATCAGGAGCCAGTCAATTGGCCTATTAGATTCTGTTTAGCTGTCAGCTACTCAACTGTGTGATATTATCGGAGATAAATGATCTAGGATCACAACCAGTATCAGCATGGTGCTCACAGGGTATGGCTCCCAAACAAAGAGTTTGCGCTTCAGGGGGATGTTTAAATAAAACTTCGATCTTCTGTCTATTTCTCCTCATGCTGTCTCCTGATCTACCTAATTTCATCCCCGTTTCACACCCCTTCATTTCTCATTCACTCTGTCACTCCGTTTTCTCTCCTCTCTGTTTATCTCCCTTCACATTTTTTCTTTATATTTCATTCTCTCTCTCTCTCTCTCTCTCTCTTTGTCTATCTCCAATAACTCTCTCTACTTTCAGATAGCGTAGTTGGAGAGCTCGTGGGTACGAAGGACTGAATGGCCTCCGTCTGTGCTCTAGGTTCTGAGGTTCTCTGACCCACAATAAAAACGTTAGGTGCCTGTAGAGACAAGCTGGTTCAGTGAAGGACACAGGTCACAATCATTCATTATCTCTTGCTGTTCTCTGGTATACAGCGATTTCGAAATATCTGTTCAAATAAAATAGATTGAAATTCGAACAGTCGGGATCACGTTCGCCAGATGATATTGCAATCAGGATTTAATAAACAGTTGCCACACATAAAATGTGGATTTGCCTGATAACTACTCCCAATTAACACTCCCGAGCTTCTTCCTGATACTGACGTAAATTGACTTACTCCAATTCCATAGTTTCTCAAAAAATCCTGACTGATCCACGTTCTTAGCTATCTTAAAACTGAAGGCGTTTCCAAAGTGATACCACAATGCTGTTCCCCTGAAATGTCAGTCACCCGTCCAGGCTCATTCGCCAATACGAGGTCCAGTATGACCCTTCCTGTAGTGGACTATCCACATATTGTTTCAAGTAAACAAAACAAATTCTGCCCCGTCTAAGCCACTTGCTCTAAGGGAGTCCCAGTCAATGTTGGGGATGTTGAAATCACTCACTATGACAACTCTGTTTTTATTGCACCTTTCCATAACTGGCCCACACATTTGTTCTCAAAGACTCGGTAGCTGTTGAAAGGACTATAGTATAATCCGAACACAGTAATTGCATCGATCTTATTTTTGTGCTGTACTCATATTGCCTCAGTGGATGAGCCCTCCAGTAGGACCTCTCTGAGTGCAAACGCAATATTATCCCTGATTAGTAATATACCTCCTTCACCTCTTTTACCTTCCTCTGTATCTCATCTAACACAACAAAACCCTGAAACGGTGAACGCCCAGTCCTGTCCTTCTCCTGTAATAGCTGCAACATCATGGTCCCATGTATTTAATCAGGCTGTAAGCTCATCTGCCTGACCCATAATAATCATTGCTTTGACAGAAACACACTTAAGCTCAATGTCATCAGATCCTGAGTCGATAGGATATACACAAGAAGGACAGGATGGACCTGAACTGGCAGCAACCTCCTGGCAGGCAGGTTTGCTGTTGTCACTAAGGAGGGTTTAAACTAGTGTGGCCGTTGGGGGTAGGGGGGCACATTGGGAACCAGAGCAGTAGGTCCACAAGTACACGACTGAGGCGGGGTTGGCGACTAATCCCAGTACAGCTAAGACCAACAACAAACAGACAGAGGTTACTGAACACAATGGGCCTGACAGTCTGAAGTGCGCTGGTTATAATGTGAGGAGTATGACAGGCAAGACGGATGAACTTGGAGCTTGGGTGAATATCTATAACTGCTATGTTAATACTATAGAGATTTGTTTGAGAGAGGAACTCAGGAATCCCAATGATACACATATCGGAAGTGTTGCCTCCCCTACCAGTTCTTTGCACATGTATTTAACTCTACTACCATCCTATTCCTAACCTCATTGGCACATGGAATATTCTTGTCAGACCAAAATTTAAATATCATTTCAGCACAACTCCGGCCAGACTTTTTTTTCATTAAAGTGGACAGACTTGACAATAAATACTTACGTGTGAGTTTATTAACTGGGAAAGAGGAGACCTCTGAATCACTAAAAGCTTTGTCAGGAGACAGGAAATAGCTAGAAGTTGAAAAGATACATCATTTATAACACATGTACACTCTTCAAATGCATAAATATCTAATTGAAGAGATAACTCAACCATGGCTAATGAGGCTGGAACAATTGCAACATTTAAAATGCATCTGGATGGTTATGTGTTTAAAAAGGGTTTAGAGGGATATGGGCTGGTTGCTAGCAAATGGGACGATATGAGATTGGGATATCTGGTTCGGCATGGACGAGATGGACCGAAGGGTCTGTTTCCGTGCTGTACATCTCTATGACTTTACTCTCCAGCCTCATTGTTAATAGTGGAGAAAGTGAGGTCTGCAGATGCTGGAGAATTATTGTTAATAGTGGGCACGAAAACCCGATTAATGACCGATGTCAGGCGAACTGCCTTATGATTTCTTGTCTGTTGCCTCCCTTCTTTGCTTGCACAGAGATATTACATTCCGATTTTCCAGTTCTCTGGGACTCTCCCTGACGATCGTTATTTCAGAAAATACACCAGCAGTCCTCCACAATCTTCTCCTCTATTTCCTTCAGAAATTTGGCTTGTTATCCTTCCAGTCTGTGTGAGTTATCCACCTTCAAACATTGCAGCTTCCACAGCACATTCTCATCAGCGCCGACCACCACACTCATCTCTTGCCCTTGACTGTCTTGAAGTTCTGGAATGCTGTTAGTTGTCAACCATTGTGAGGACTGATGCACCAACCTATTCGGTTCATCCTTCAATTCTTTGTTCTCCGTTTCTCTGTAGCCAGCCTCGTTTTCTAGTTGTCCAAGTTTCACTCTTGCATCTCTTCCTTTCATAGATCTCGACTAAACTCCCGGAGTCTCCTTTTATATGGGGAGCAAACTTATACGTTCCACATTCTCCAACTTGTTGTTTTTCAAATTATCATCTGCTGCGAGAGAAAGGCTTCGCAATCTAAACAAAAAAGACTGACGGAGAGTATTCCACGAAAGTGACTGCTGAAAGCAACATGTAACTACACTAATCCTGTTACCTATCATTGGTTAGCACGGTGACATTACTCTGCTTCCTCACAGTGCCAGGGACTCGGGTTCAATTACAATCTCTGGAACCTATCTGTGTGGTGTTTGTACAGTCTCCCCATGTTTGCATTTGGAGCATTAACTCCTTTCGTCTTTCCACTGTCTGTCTCTGTGTTTATGCCATCGGCAGTACTTTTGCTTTAGGTCCATGAAGAAATGCAACAAGTGCAACCGGTTTTCGTAAAAGCGACCCTGGTGCTTGGGCTGCCCTGGGTGTTTAGGAGACTTGCGTGGCCACTTGTGTGAGTGCAGTGTCACTGGCTCCCACTCTATCCCTATCAGTTCCTCAGTCCATCCATCATTGCATGCAGCCTTTCCTCGAACCACTCCTGAGACTCCCCAGAACTCATCGCCTGGCATTGGATGCTCCCTATGCAGGGCTGTGTACGCAAAGACACTGGGCACTTTCTGACCCACTAGGGATGTTGGGTAAAGACCCTGACTTTGAAAGAAACAGAATAACTAAAATCCAATTGAAAATCAAATCAGAGTAGACGGGCTAAATGACATCCATCTGCTCTGTCTCTTTCTGGTCTTTTGGACTAAATTCTGTTTATTCTTGTCCATCTGCAAATAGAAGTTCCACATCGAACATCAGCCCAGGAACAGGCCCTTTGGCCCTCTACGCCTGAGCCCATTCAAATGTAATGTCTAAACCTTTCGGTCAATTCCGAAGCATCTGTATCTCTTTGCTCCCTACCTACTCATGCATCTGTCCAGACGCATCTTAAATGAATCTACCATGCCTGCCTCTACCACGGCCGCTGGCAACACCTTCCAAACGCCCACCACTCTCTGTGTGAAGTACTTGCTGCGTGTATCCTCCTTCAACTTTCCACCTCTCACCTTGAAAGCATATCCTCTCGTCATTGAATCCTGCACCCTGGGAAAAAGCTTGTCTCTATCCATGCTGTCTATAACCTTCATGATCTTGTGAACCTCAATCAGGTCCCCGCTCAATCTCCTTTTTTCTAGTGGAAATGTACCTAACCTACTCAACCTCTCTTCATAGCTAGCATCTTCTAGACCAGGCAACATCCTCATAAACCTTCTCTGCCCCCTCTCCAAAGCGGCCACATCCTTTTGGTGACTTTGCGCCCAGGATTGTACACAGTATTCTAAATGCGGTCGAACCAATACCTTGTACAATATTAACATGACTTGCCAGCTCTTATATTCAATACCCCATTCAATGAGGGCATGCATACTACATGCCTTCTTGACCACTCTATCCACCTGTGCAGCAACCTTCAGTGGACCTGCACTCTCAGATCTCTCTGCCCATCAACTTTGCCCAGGGCTATACCATTCGTTGTACAATTCGCTCTAGAATTAGACTTGCCTAAATGTATCGCCTCACATTTGTCTTGATTTAAAGCCATCTGCCACTTTTCCGCTCAACTCTCCATTCTACCTATATCTTTCCATATTCTCTGACAGTCCCTTATGCTTTCTGCTACTGTTATAAATGATGTATCTTTTCAACTACTAGCTATTGCCTGTCTACCGGCAAAGCATTTTGTGATTTGCCCAAGCCACCAACCTGCCAACTCAGCCAACTTGCCATTCATAACCTCGTAGATTCCTTTGTTCAAATTTCAATCGCTAGTTTCAGAATGAACTGCGCTACAGTCAGATCTCACAGAGTCCATTAATTTAACGTTATTAATTAGACTTTCTCATTGCATAGTACAAAATCTGAAGTAGCCCAATCTCTATGTTAAATTTCAACAGCGGGGTTTTGGGTGGTATTAATTGCCCATTTGACATTGAACTTTCGTACTTTTGAGATTATAATGGAGGGAAGGATATTGATGAAGCAGCTGGAGATGGCTTGGCCTGGGATATTTCGCTGAAGAACTGGGCCCTTGTAATGAAGTACTTGGAGGTGCATAGTGAAGTAGGGGTGAGCCAGCATGACATTGTCAAGGAGAGGGACCGCTGACACGCCTGTCAGAATTCTTTCAGAAGTTAATGTGCAAGTTTGACAAAGGAAGGATGTGATTTGATTGGCTAATTGGGAACTGCGAAATATGAATCTGCCTTAAATTGAATTTTGTTCATCTATTGGTTACAAGTCGCATAAGCAGAGATATAAAAACAGTTAATAAATAATAAAAAAAACAAATTCAGCACTAGCTAAATACAATAATGATGGCAGGTGCTCGTGTTTGGGATACCCACCTCCATCCACCTACTATATTCTCTGCTACATTCTCCGCAAACCCACCCCACTCGCATTTATCTCGCCACGGTCAAGGCGCCGAACCTCATTGTTTATGAAGGGCGTTTGCCCGAAACAGCTATTTTTCTGATCCTCGGATGCTGCCTGAACCGCTGTGCATTTTCAGCTCTACTCTAATTTTGGAGTATCTTACCTGGGCTGCAGAGGAAGTTGTAGTGGGAGTGTAAAGGTTCGGTATGGACCAAACCACATAGATAGAACCATGGCAGACCTTCTGCTCAGGGCTATTAACAGCGAGGAACAAAAATTTTGAAAAAAGCAGAACCAAAAAGGGAATGATCTCTGGATTACTACTTTAGCCACGTGCTAATTGGCACTAGGTCAACAAGATTATGCTGGTAGATGCGTGTTTCAACGATTGGTGTGGGAGAAATGAATTTGAAGTCATCGGACATTTGCACCTGTACCGGAGAAGCAAAGACTGGTACCAATGAGGTGGTCTTCATCCGAACCGTGCTTGGACCAGAGTACTAGTGGATAGCACATCCAGCGCAGTAGACAAGCCTTTAAACTTAATAGGGCGAGTGTAGGGAAGGTCAGATATTGGCGAAATTAGAAAACCTGAGTTAAAGGAGAAGGTAAGAGTGCAGAACTCAGGAGAAGTTATTAAAATCTCCAGGACAGACACAAATATGACAGAGTATATGGAGAGTGTTTGCAATCAAACTTCAAGCACACTGAGTAAACGAATGAAATGTGAAGAGGAAAAGTTAATACAGGACTGAATGTATGCAGTATAAGGATAAGGGTAAACGAGCTTGTGGCACAGATCGACATTTGCAGGTATGACGTGGCTACAAGGGTATCAGGTTGGGAGCTGAATATTCAAGGATATACATCTTATTGAAAAGATAGGCAAGTGGGCGGAGGAAGTTGGGGTGCCTTACTGGTAAGAAATAAAACTAAATCAATAGTAAGAAATTAAGTAGGGTCAGATGTTGGGGAATCTGTGTGGCCTGATGTGCCATAATGGGGTCATGGTCTAAGAAAAGGCTTGTTCTATGTTTTTTCTATCACTTGATTCTTATTCAGGTTGCACAGCTATTCTGAATTTCTGTATCTCCATCAAGTGCAGACGACATGATTTTTCTCGCCTAGTTTGGCGCCTCAACATTTCTTAATTTTTTTTTACAGTATGTGCAACAGTGAGCGTTTGTACTAATAATTTACTTCCAATTCAAGGAAGACGTGAGAATATGATTTGAACTCCGGCAGTGTGTCCATTAGGTGCAATTTAATCGAATCTTTATCCTAATCACACTTACTCTTTCAAACAAGCAATGAATTAGTCTGTAAATTCTGTAGATTTTTATTTCAGCACTGATGGTTGCTGGGGATGTTACAAAGGACATACTTCAGTGTCACGGAAAATACAAATGTTCCAGTGCACGGTACCAAATCCTAATCCATCCTAACTTGTTTACAAGTTGATAAATAATACATGGAGAGGTGGCAGCGTGTACGTAAAAGGAGGGTTCAACTCTGTGTTCAAAATGCTATTTCTGGCTCCCTCATAAAAGACCTTAACTACATCGCTCTGTAAATTAACCAAAATAAGAAGAGACTGGAATTCTTAATTCTTCATCTGTGAATATCATCCGGATAACAGGAAAAAAATCAAGGTTTGCATGTGATATTCATAAGTGATGATGGTGCGAATATGGAAGATGCTGGCAGTGGAATGATAGCAATTTTGTGGAAGGCACAAAGATTAGCTGGGTGGTTCACAGTAAGGAAGAAAGGGTTCGTTTGCAGGAGGGTATAAACAGATTATTCAGATGGCCAGAACAATGCCCAATAAAGTGTAACACAGATAAATGTGAAATGATGCACGTCAGAAGTAACAAGACAAGAGAGTACTCAATCTATGAAGGGGGGATAAATTTGCTCGGTATTTCTTTGCAACAGGGAATGTTGAAGAGGTGTACAAGGCCATAAGGGGTAGGGAAAGATGAATAGCTGTTCCATTCAGTGGAAGTTTAAAGAACAAAAGTAGACTACTGACAATATTCCAGCTGACTGCCACCATTATTACTGCAGCAGTAAGATGGATACAGCTTTTCCTTCACTATAATACAGATTTCCAGCTATAATGGTCTTATTTCTTTGAAGCATAATAAGTTCCTTCACAGGTATTCGCTTTGACAAACAGCAAGTTTTCCAGTGATTTCCTGCCATTCACCACCCCACCCCAACCCAACATGCATGGTCCGATGATTTTGCTAACTGTTTGTTGATTCAGTTCCATGTCTGGGTGTCTTGAACGAGTGATTCTGAACAGGATCTTAGTATTTGAGACAGGCTACTTTGAGTGGATAGGAAAACACGAGTGTCCCAACTGAAGTCAAACCCATTCTTCAGCAGCATTTTAAAATCCTCAGGTACTGGAGCAGGCTGTGTCCCTCTTCCAAAATATGGAAACACTATTTAGGTTTAACTGATGAGTGGCAAACAAGAATAATTCTTTAATTTGACCAGACAGTAATTATCTCAAATAGGAAAGAATTCAGAAGCCTTCTATTGATATCAGTGACATAATCAATATCTAAAGACAAATATCCAGTGTATAAAGATTGATCAGAAATTCAACTGGACTGGCCATGGAAAATTACCATGCTGGTAATTTTGTTTTGAGTGACTCACCTCCTCAAGCTCCCCAAAATCTTTCCATTACTTATATGGTACAGGTAAAGAGGGTAAAGGAAGGCCTGCTGGTGCCTGGATGATTACCATGCAAGCACTGTTGTCGAGGGGAAAGCAGACGGCTAGTCAAACACTGCCTCCATTAGTAGTCAGTAGTACTGTGTCGCTGCAACACTGACACTCAAGATGCACTGTTCAGACTCTGTCCTAATAGCACTATGGATTACAAACACCAACTGCACTGGGGCATCTCAGGGGCAATTAATGCTGGTCCACCTTCGTTAAAATCCCACAGGAATTAGAAATAAATTCAATTTTCCAATAATTGTTGAACAATGCAGATTTTTTGTTGATCTGATGAGCCTGTCGCTATCTCTGAAGTTGTAGAAACCATTTCACGCATAAAATAAAAGACTAACTGACAACCCAGGCACAGATAATTCAAGATAATACAGCATTTAAGAAGCAGCTTATTCGTCACTACAAATGTCAAGGCAGAGTAAGCTATAATCTCGATACAAGTGAGATTAATGCATTTTGTTGGCTTTTGGCTGGCATATATCTGTTGGGCTGTAGGGCCTGTCTTTATGCCGTACGTCTTTATGAATTGAATTCTTGAGAACAGAAGATGTAGTCCCACTATTCCCATCGCTGTGAGCATCATGCGGTGAGGAATACAATCTCCAAGGTTACACAGTATCCTGACTTGAATCAATATCATTGTCCCTTCACTGTCACTTGTTCCGAATACTGTGGCTCTCTTTGAAACATATCTGTTAGTCTCCCTACAACATGAGGATCACTGGGGTTCACCACCATATCCTGAATGGAAATTAGACACAGGCAATAAAAGCTGGTCTTGCCAATGGAATTCATCTTACAAGAACAACTGAATAGAATCTGCTCTATTAAAGGCACCCATTCTAACCGATCTGATTTATGACGCAGTTTTAATGAGGCTTTTACTTTGGCCTAAGCATCTGATCTTTCTGTAACTCCATGAAAGTTTCACGAGAGGGTTCGCATTGCTGTATTAAAAAACACATTTGCAAGTTGTGCTCATAATTCTGAAATGCAGGCCCTTGTGCGCTTGGGAATGCTTTCATTATTTGCCAGTATCTAAAGGCAATAGCAACGTAGAAACTGAGATCAGGATTAAGTGATTGGACAACTTGAACCAAGTCTACTCTGTGATAAGATCATGGATGATCTGATTGTGTCCTGAAACACATATTCCTTATAACGTTAATGCATCATTTTTAGGCGATAAACTATCTACCTGTGTCTAAGAATATTCAATGTCTTACTCTCTGGGTGGGGAATTCCCACAGACGCAGAACCCTTTGAGATGGTTATAACAATCGCCAATTCCTTCACTGAGATATTCTCCAGTTTCCAGCAGTCCATCAATTTCTGGAAATCTCTCGCACAAATTGAAATATTGTTTCAGCATTCAACTTGTATAGACGACTCAGAATTATATGGGTTTGAACGGGATCATTCGTCAATTGCCTAAACTCCAACTGATCCAAGTCCAGTCTGACAAAGTTTCCTCCAGAGAATAATGCTCCTCACAGGAATCAGTTGAGTGAATCTTCTCTGGACTGCTTTTCAAGTCATTGTGCCCTCAGTTCCCCTAATGTGATCTCACCGTACCCTGCAAAACTGTAGAAAAACTTCCCTACTCCTGAATGTATTCTCTTTCAAAAGGTTTGAAAATGTATATTGCCTCCCGATGATGTGCACGAAACGTGTTCTTTTTGTGATCCAGGTGCCTGATTCCTTTGTGCCTCACCTTTGCAATCTCTCCATTGGAATAATACACTGTTTTTTCCATTCACACCACCAATCTATTCACACACAGACGCATTTTTTCTGCTATGCGCCATATATCAATATATCATTCATTTGACCCACTTCGAACTCTCTATAATATTATGAAGTTGAGGTCAACATCCATCTGATAATTATAAGCAATGCACCCAGCGAAGATCTCCTCGCCTTATAATATGATAAGGGAGTGTGGCAAGAGATGTAACCCACCTGCTATTTGATACCCAGTTTGTTATAAAGGAGTGGTTCAATGAAATGGAATCCTTTCACACACTCCGTAATTAACAATTAAATATTAGCCTGTATAGGGGAGGCACGATGGCTCAGAGGTTAACAGTGCTGCTTCACCAGCCCTGAAACTCAGGCTTCGATTCCAACCACTGGCAACTGTCTATGTGGCGTTATCACATTCTATGCGTGTCTGCGTGGGCTCCAAACACGTGCTCCTGTTTCCTCTCAGTCCAAACATGTGCGGGTTCATTGAAATGGGTATGCGAAAATGCCTACAATGTTCACGGATGTGCGAATTAGGTGCATTAGTCAGAGTTAAATGTAGTTAATAGGGTAGAGGAATGCATCTGAGTGGTTTACTCTTTAGAGGATCAGTGTGGTCCTTGTTTCGTCTGAAGGGCCTGTTTCTCTAAACTAGGTATTCTATGATTCTAACTTTAACAGTGAACAAACCACTAACATACTGAACAATCACTCTGTAACTCATTGCTTATTCTGGAATAAAACAAGCTTTTCCTGACATGCAATTTCACTAATGCGGATTCCACTCATAAATCAATTATTAGTAACAACAAAATTAAAACGTAGTTTCTTAAAGTTCATACAGAATGGACTCTGTTGACATTTCTGTATCTTATTCCCTCATCTGAAATGCATTCTTAATTGATTTCTGATTTCAAGGATATTTGCTCAGCGTGTTGTGTGCCTGTATTGATGGATGCGGCTTTTTAGGCAGAGTATGGAGATTTTTGAGAGACCCCAATATTTCTTTCGCAAATGACACTTCCCTGTCATCATTTTTTTCAGATATAAGTTGACTGTCCCCCTCTGTCCAATTGCCTCTCTGTTATATATCCCTCCTTGACACAAAAACAAAATTATTGTATGATTGGTTTCATATTGTTAACAGTAAAATGGATCCTTAATCTCTAAGTGCCTTCTTAAGTTAATTGGCAGCATTTGAATTGTTGCCTGGATAAAAATGCTGCTTTGGCCTGATAACTGAACGGGTTTGATCTATTCTGTCAATTTGGGCACCTGCAACCTGCTTACCCACAGACATTCGTTCTTCTGTTTAATCACCGAAAAACACCTTAACCTTTCAAAGGTCATCATGGTATTGCCCAAAATTTTGCAAGTTCGCAGTTTTTACGCACCAATAGACTGATATGCACACTGATACTTCCAACTCTATAATAATAGTCCGATCAAAAAAATCCTGATTACGATTAAAAAAAAACTTATTTCAAAACCAGGCAGCTGTCGATTCTTCTCCATATTCCTGTCTTCTTTCCTTATTCCTGCGGATTCTGCTTCCCAGGCCTTTGGTTGATAAAGGTCCCTGTCAGAGAGCGGATCATTCTGCTGCCAGGCTGGACTTGTTAGCGGCTTGCTGCTCTTTTCCGCTCTGGCCAACTGTTCACAATGTTTAATATTTATACCCCTAAAGATTGGATTGTTTGATTGGTTTTAATATTGTCAAATCACTAAATACAAACTTGATTCGCATTTGGCATCTTAACACATTATTTAAGCTGATTGGCTGAATTTGAATTTGAATTTGTCTCATAGCAACCCAGATACTGTTCGCTGTTAGACCAAATATTACATTTTTAATTTTTCCACTACTCTGTGCTCATTCTAAACCCTTGGCTAGCCTTTCAACTCTCCTGAAGGTATAGCATATTTAAAAATTCATAACACTGTCCACCTATCTCAACCTCTGATTATCTTATATAGACCAGTTCAGTCACCTCTCAGCCTTCTTCTCTCGAACGAAAACAGCGGTAACTACCTCAGACTTTCATTATATGACCTTCCTTCCAAATCAGGCAACATCTCATATATCTCTTTTGAACCTTTTCCAAATCCAAAACGTCCTTCCTGTAATGAAGCAAGCAGAAATATACGCAGTGCTCCAAGTGTGGCTACACCGGAGTTTTGTGCACCTGCAGTAATATCGTGTGGCTCCAAAATTCTATTCCCTCTTCCCATAAAAGCTAATATACTGTACGCCTTTTTAACAAGTCTATTAACCAGGTTGGCAACTTTCAGTGATGTACATACATTGACACCGAGATCTCTCTGCTCATTGACACGGCAAAGAATCTTACCATTGGCGCAGTACACTTTATTCCTTTTGGTCCTTCCAAAGTGAATCGCCTCACACTCTTGCACATTAAAATCAGGTTGCCACCTCTCAGCCCAACTATGTAACCTGCAACTTCCCTATGACCCTCTGTAACCTGGAATATCCTTCAGCACTATCCACACTTCACCAACCTTAGTATCATCATTAAATGGACTAACACATCATTCTGTTCCCTCATCTAGGTCATTTATAAAAATGGCAAATAGCAGTAATCCCATCAATATTCTGTGTAGGAACTATAGTTTTTAGTGTAGTGTGTGAAAACAGAAAGCATTGCTTTTGTGCCTCTGCCATTTTTGAGTTTTTCATTGTTACCTTGGCAGTTTCATCACTTAGTATCACTCAGCTCTTTTTTTAATGTACTAGTGAAAGCTACTGATATCAGTATTTATAATTCCGTTCATTTCCTTTCATAGCTTCTTTTAATGTTGTCTGTTAACCCTTTGCTGATTTTTTTTTTGTTTGTTTTCATTAATTCCCAGAAAGAGGGCATTGATGCGTAGGCTGGCATGAATTGCCCATTCTTGATTTCCCAGAGGGGAGTTAGGAGTTATCTACATTGATGTGGGTCTGGAGTCATTTATCGGTCAGACCAGGCAAGGATGGCAGTTTCCTTCCCCAGAGTACATGAGTGAAACAGGTGAGCTTCTCCTGACAATCTATTCATGTTCACCATCAGCTTGGTAATCCCAATTTTGAATTCAAATTCCACCATCTGCCATGGCAGGTTTCGAACCCAGCTCCCCAGAACATTATCTGGGTCACTCGATGAACAGTTCAGCTGTAAGGCACTAGGCCACTGCCTTACCCAATCCCCGGAGCATGACTACTTGTGCAGTATGATTTGCCCTAGTTTTCGCACTCATGCTGTCATTGACTTCCTTATACAGACATGGATAATTTTTCTCTGTAATGCAATTCCTCTTGTCTCACGAATGTACTTTAATTGAGAGGTATTTAGTATCCCCTTAAGTATTTGCCAAGTTACTTCATCTGTCCTGCCTTTGACTGTTCACACCACCGCATACCACCCCTACCCCCTCGACCAACACCTTCCTTAGGCCACTGTAAGTATCATTGCCCAACATGAAGGCTCTCGAATGTGACTCTGTTCTCCCTCTTTCAATCTGAATTTGCAACTACCGCATGTTGTGGTCATTTTTTTTCCAAGAGGATCCTTTACTGAAAGCTCGTTTTTCATTCCTTCCTTCCATCAAATCTAAAGTAGCCTGCTCGCTGGTTGGTTCCATGACATGTGCTCTCACAAAACATTCTTCATATACTCTATGAATTGTACTCGGAGCCTACCCATTGCCAAATTGATTAATTGATTCAATATGCACGTTTATCTCACCGTTGTTACCTTGTCACGAACCCTCATCATTTCCGACCTCAGAAGTATTTTGGAGAGATGGTGGCTGAAAATTACTCTTCCAAAGAGGTTTCTTCCCTTGCTTTTAATTTATACCTGGACTGATCTTCATTCTGTTCCCTTGTGCAAATATCACTTCTTAATATAGCCCTGGTATCATCCTTAACCAATACATTAATTCCACCTCCTTTAACTTCATGTCTATCCTTTTGGAATACCGAGTACCCATGTACAGTTCACTGTCCAGTGCTGATCTTCCTGTAAGCATGTTTCAATCATCCTTATAAGGTCATACCCTTTTATCTCTGTATCTACTGCCAGCTCATCAATTTTATTCAAAACGCTTTGTGCTTTTAGGCCTAAACTTTTGCATAAGATTTTTCGATTTGTTTTTCCCCTTTAATATTTTCTTGAATACGAACTTCATGATCTCACACACCTCACTCATTCACGTCCCCCATACATTCCAGCTTCATTTGATCTTCTCTGATAATACATCTATCATTTATTGCATACTCCAACTCACATTTTGGACTGTTTTTTAAGCCTTCACGCAGCATGGTCATGGGAGTGGCCGTGCCTGATGTCCAATCACCTCTACCTTCTGCTCAGTTCCTGACCTGCTGCTTTGTTTCCCAGCCTCCTGGTTTATTAGTTTAAATCCACCCCATTTGCACTAGAAAACCTCCCCACCAGGATGTTGGTGCTCCTCCAGTTAAGATGCAATCTGACCATATTTTAAAGCTCCCATCTGTCCTGGAAGAGGTCCCAATTATCTAGGAATATGAAACCCTCACCCCTAAACTAGCTATTTAACCATATGTTAATCTATACTGCCTTCCTAACCATTACCTCTTTTACACGAGGCACTCGGTGTAATTCAGACATTAAATTGTTTTTTACACACACACAGACACACATACACACACACACACACAAACCCTGCATGACTTTGCAGAAGAATGCCAGTAACCTTATAAATAATCAGAATGATAAGTGGAATGAACGAATTAGTTAAAGGTAGGATGCAAGAAATTAGATTAATGAAAATACAATTCATTGATCAGAACAGACGAAGATGTGAACTTATCGCAGTGATCAATTTTATGAAAAAAAATCAGTTTAAAATAAGAATACTCCGTTTCTCTTAGCTGGCATTGCAGCATTCCGTTTCAAGATCGTCAGCACAAGACCTCGGAGTGAGATAAGGCAAAAGTTTTTTTTTTATTATTGAGAGAGCTGTTAGGATTTGGATGCCATGTCTGGGAGATTTGTGAATGAAAATTCAGGAGGGAACTGGTTATATATTTGAAAGTTCCGAATTTAAAGGGCAACAGTGATAGAGGGGCAAATGGGAGGATTGGGAAGACATTTCACAAGTTGACGCATACACAGTGGCCCAATAGCCTCCTTGTGTACATTAAAGTTCTGTTCTCTAACATGTACAAATGCAAGTCAAAGCCAGTATCGGATTATTTTCAGTTGTAATTGTTGGGAAATATCTGATCATTTTGCTGCAGCATAACCATTTAAAATGCAAGTATTGCAAGGTCAGCTTGATGATGAAGTCTAATTAGTAATCAGTACATGAAAATTTTAAATCTTGTATCCCAATGACTAAATCAAATCTTACCTTTCCTTTATCACAAAACTCCTTGAAAATGTCTGACTGCTCACTCACAAGGAAGCATGTTCATCTTTTTTTCACATTTCACATTAAATACCATTCATTCTAGAATTGCAAGGTTTCAAATTATTGTTCACTTCAATTTAATAACACAAATCATTTATTTAAACTAATATTCTCTGTTCATGTTGAATTTTTGTCATTTTTCAATTGTTGGTAAAGAGCTGAAGCTCGCACATTTAGTGAGAAATTAAACTGATTGATTATATAAAAATGTATACGTACGCTATTTATATATAATGGTTCAATCGTTTTCTCACTCTAAAAATGCAATCATTCAGAAGCCAACGACTTTCCAAATGTTCGAACGAGGATGTATTCATTTGAATACTGACAATGAGTATGACAATTGTAGTGAATTTTGAGACGATTTGTAGCTCGGGTTGAGGTTTTGGATGTCGGTTTGCTAGTTGGGCTGGAAAGTTCATTTCCAGACGTTTCATCATCTTCATCTTCAGTGGGCCTCAGGCGAACCAATGCTAAAAATTCTTGCTTTATATTTATATGTTTGGGTTTCTTTGGATTGGTGATGTCATTTCCTGTGGTGATGTTATTTGCTGTGGTGAAGTCACATCCTGTTTCTTTTCTCAGTGGTAGAAGTTGAGGTCAAACTCGATGTGTTTGTTGGTGGTGTTCAGGTTGGAATGCCATGCTTCTAGGAATTCGTGTGCGTGCCTCTATTTGGTTTGTCCTAGGATGGATGTGTTGTCCCAGTCGAAGTGGCGTCCTTCCTCATCCGTATGTGAGAATACAAGAGAGAGAGGATGATGTCCTTTGGTGCTTAGTTGGCGTTCATGAATCCAAATGTATGTAATTGTTGATCACCACTATAGTCATATAACATGTTCTTTGTTCGATATTAAATCAATTATACGTTCTTTATTTTTGTATCATAAAATGTTGGCAGGAAAATACATTTTAGTTCCATAAATATTACATCAACCTAATTGTTTTCAGAGATGATGCAATTATTGTTTGGTTGAATAATGATATTTCACATTTTTGTGAATCACAATTCACGAACATAATAAATATATGATTTTTATTCAGATCAGCTTGCGATCATTACCTACATTGAAAAAAAGATTTTGGAAGATTTGAATTCAGTCACAGCTGCCAGTGATACTGGATAAGACATTGTTCTGCTCTTAAATGAATCCAGAGAGCTTACACCTGGGTCAGAGCAGTCACTCAATCATTATTTCACAACAAATTATTTCGACTCCATCTTCGGTCTGAGGATTGCCCGGGGCAGATGAATGGACATGGAGTGTCAGAATCACATCATAAAATATTGGCAGGAAAGTATATTTTAGTTCCATAAATATTACATCAACCTAATTGTTTTCAGAGATGATGCAATTATTGTTTGGTTGAATAATGATATTTCACATTTTTGTGAATCACAATTCACGAACATGGCAAATATATGATTTTTTTTCAGATCAGCTTGCAATCATAACCTACATTGAAAAAATATTTTGGAAAATTTGAATTCAGTCACAGCTGCCAATGATACCGGATAAGACATTGTTCTGCTCTTAAATTAATCCAGAGAGCTTACACCTGGGTCAGAGCAGTCACTCAAACATTATTTCACAACAAATTATTTCGACTCCATCTTCTTTGTTAACAATCTGATACATCTCCTCAGCTCCCTCATTAAATTTTCCACATCCTTCCCACAATGAGGCGACCAGAACTGATCACAACATTCTATGTGTGATCTCACCAGGGTTCCATAGAGCTGCAGCATAACCTTACAGCTCTTAAACTCTATCCCCCTGCTAATGAAAACATCATACGCGTTCTTAACAACCTTATCAAACTGGGTGGCAACTCTGAGGGAGCTATGACATGGACCACGAGATCACCCTGTTACTCCATAATGCAAGAATCCTGCCTATTTTTCTGCATTCAAATTCGTCCATCCAAAATGAATTACTTCACACATTTCCAGTTGAACACCATCTGCCACTGATCAGCCCCGTTCTGCATCCTGTCAATATCCCATTGCAAACTACAACAACCCTCCACAATCCACAACATCAACAATCGTTGTTATATCGACAGACTTACTAACCTACTCTTCCACTTCCTCATCCAAGTCAGTTATAAAAATCACAAATAACAGAGGTCCCAGAACTGATTCCAATGGAACACCACTGATCACTGGGCTCCAGATTGAATACTTCCCATTTACCACCAATTTGTATCTTCTATGTGCCAACCAATTCTGTATCCAGCCAGACAGGTTTCCTTGTATCCCATCACTCCTTCCTTTCCGAATGAACCTAACTTGGGGAATATTATCAAACGCCTTGTTAAAATCCATGCACTCCACATCCACTGCTCCACGTTCTTCAATGTGTTTGGTCCCATCCTCAAAGATTTTAATAAGTTTTGTGAGGCATGACCTGCCCCTCACAAAGCCATGCTGACTATTTCTAATCAAACTATGATTTTCCAAGCCATCATAAATTCTAAGTTTGTGAGAAGATTTGTAGCTCGGGTGCTCGTTGTTGTGGTTCAGTTCGCCGAGCTGGGAATTTGTGTTGCAGACATTTCGTCCCCTGTCTAGGTGCCATCCGCAGCGCTTGGGAGCCTCCTGTGAAGCGCTTCTGTGATCTTTCCTCCGGCATTTGTAGTGGTTTGAATCTGTCGCTTCCGGTTGTCAGCTCCAGCTGTCCGTTGCAGTGGCCGTAACGTAACGAGGACATACCACAACCCAAAGGACTAGCCACACTATCATACATCAAGAGCATTTCCGAAATAACAGCCAGACTACTGCGACCACTAGGACTTATAACAGCACACAAACCATCAGCCACTCTCAGACAACAACTCACCAGAACGAAGGACCCGATACCCAGCATGAGCAAAACAAATGTCGAGTACAAAACCCCATGGAAGGATTGCACAAAACACTACATAGGACAAACAGGAAGACAGCTAACGATCCGCATCCATGAACACCAACTAGCCACAAAACGACACGACCAGCTATCCTTAGTAGCCACACACGCAGATGACAAGCAACATGAATTCGACTGGGACAACACTACTAAGATAGGACAAACCAAACAGAGAACAGCCTAGAGGCATGGCACTCCTCCACAGATTAAATCAATAAGCACATCGATCTGGACCCAATATACCGACCACTGCAACATACAGCTGGAACTGACAACCCGAAGCGGCAGATTCAGACCACTATAAATGCCGGAGTAAACATCACAGAAGCGCTTCACAGGAGACTCCCAAGCACTGAGGATGTCACCTCGAGAGGGGACGAAACGTCTGCAACACAAATTCCCAGCTTGGCGAACTGAACCACAACAATAATAAATTCTGTCTCACAGAGACCCCTCCAATACTTTGCACAATACTGATGTAGGACTGACTGGTCTGTAATTCTCAGGATAATCCCTAGTTGTATTTGATGAACACATTTATTAAAAGAGAAATTTCATCCAATAAATATTCATTAATTCCCAGAGTTACAGTTTTGGTTCTTGAATTGGGCAACTTGAGAACAAACAATGAATGACTGAATAACATCGCTTTATATAGTATTCCAAGTGTTACATTCCAGACTGGATGTCCTCTACCTTAATGCTGTGAATATTATCCAACAGACAGATACGATAAGGGAACAAGGCGAAATGGGAAAGTGTGACATTTTTGCCATCACAGGGATGTGTTTGAGGGAGGTCAGGGCTGACAATATCCTGTGGTACAAGATCTATAGGCACGACAGGAGAGGTGGTAAAAGTGTAAGTGGGGTTGCATTATTAATTATGGAGTCAGTTACTGCAAGAAGAAGGATCTTCTAATGAGGCTTGGCGGTTAGGGCTCAGGATCAAAACCATGACAGACACACCACTGGGGATATATTGTAGACTCCCAGATAAAAGAAAGTACAAGAGCTGATATAAAACCAATTTACTGAGGTGTGTTAATATCATTATATTCAGGCATTTCAATTCCAAACATTCATTCTGGCAATGATAACTTATTTATAGGGAGCAGATGCCTTGAAATTTATTCCACTGAGCTTCTTATAACAACGTGTAGCAGACACATCAATGGGCGGAGCTGTGCTGGGCCTCACGGTGGGGAACGAAGCCAGTCAGATGTTGCATGCAGGATTAGAAGAGCATGGAAGGACCAGCGGCCGTGACTCATACTCAAAAATGTTTGAAAAATAAAAGCTTTTTGTATTGGGAGACTGATTTTAGGGGGAAAATGACAGAATCTGGCCAAAGTGCAGTTGCTTCTGGGTGAAACTGTAGCAGACCAGCGTGGGGCGGTGGTTGGGGGTTCACTTGATCAAAATGGAATTGATGACAATGTCGGCCCAGCATGTTTATCCGAAGATGAATTTTAGGAAAACAAGCCCAGAGAACCTCGGATGTCGACACAAATTCCGAACAGAATTAATCAGGAAAGAGAAGCTTAACGCAGTTACAAAGTGTGCAGGTCAATGGAGGTCCAAAAAGAATATAAAAAGTGTAGGGCTAATCTTAAAAACTCAGTAGAAGAGCAGAAGTGAAGGCGGGGAGTTGAAACATTAGAGGGTGAGAATAGCAAGAATTCAAACACATTTTTGTCGGTTTATGAAGGGGAAGAGGATAACGCGGGAGAGAATTGAAAGTGTTAGGGACCAAGGGGGTGCACGGAGCCAGAGAATATGTTAAACACGGACTTTCGTTCGGTCTTCAGTTTGAAGAAGGAGTTCCTGGATTCAGGGAGAGTGACCGTGTGATCCTTGAGTGAATTGATACAGAACCTGACGAAGAATTGGAAGTTTATGCGGGATAGAGAGTGGGCAAATCGACAGGTCAGGATGTGCTGTATCTTAGGTTGACGTGGAAGATGAGTGAGGAGATTACAGTCTCTTAACTTTTCATTTTTGTTTTGCCTCTGGCCACAGAGAAGGTGTGATAGGACAGGATAACAACTAATATTGATACAACTTTCAAACAGAGTGCTGGAAATACCACATGGGACTAAAGACCACCAAGTCTCACAACAGTGAGACGGAAACAATTGTAGAAAATTCTGTGGGCTGTTGAGGCTGGCTCATTAAATATATTCAGAGTTGAGGCAGACTGATTTTCACACAATGTTTATGGGGAAAATTTAGACAAGTGGAATTGGGTATTATCAAAATTGATCTCACCTAATTGAGTGTAAAAGCAGACTCAGTGAGCGGATAGACATACAGTGGTTCCTATGTCGAATTGTTATAATAGCCTGGTATTCACTGGAAAATCAACCTCTCTCGCTGTGGAGTGAAACACAGTTTGGAATGCAGTCGACGGATTCAAGGAATTTATAAATACAGTATCATTAGACAGAAAGGACCAGGGGCCTGTGACAACGCGAATTGGCTGTCGGGGTGAAGATTAGCATCAGCGCAGTCAGCACTACCAGAAGGACAACCTCAGTTAGACACCCTCCAAGCCCAAGCAGTGACCTTGGCTGGAGAGCAAGTAGTCAGTGGCCAGGTGAGTGATTAATGCCTAAGTGCTATATCACTGCAGTGTCTCCCTCCTTCCCTAACCAAAACTAAATATGAAGGGGTACACAGACATGCTGTTGGTAGCAGAGTAAGTAGCAATGTTTGGCTCAAGAGGCTTTGGACAGCAGCAGATCAGCAAAAATTACCGGCAAGCATAAATAAAGTCCTTTCAACTTTAGTCTTGAAGCAATGGAGATGGCCGTTAGGACATTTGCACTTTCCTCCTACGGGATATGGGAGTTCGAGGAAGTTCCCACCGTTCCTCATGACTACACGTGTGGAAAGTGCACCCACCTGCAACTCCTAGGAGACTGTGTTCGCGAGCTGGCTGCACTCAGGATCATCCAAGATACTGAGAACTTCATAGATAAGAGCTTTCGTGTGATGATTTCACCCAAGACCCGCCCCAATCATGTTTCTGTAATGACTATAATATCCCAGTCCCACGTTAGGATCAATGCCATGAGTTCATCAGGCTTACCTGTCACTCCTGTTGCATTTAAATAAAGGCAATTTAATCTAACAAGCAGACCTTGCTCCCTGTTGTGTTCAAGACATAGAGGAAGTGGGCGATCACCTGGAATGGCGAACGGAGTAGGCAGAGAGTGCAGGAATCCCCTGTGGCCATTCCCGTCGAAAACAAGTACACCGTTTTGGATACTGTTCGGGGAAGGACGGTTCAGGGGAAAGCAGCAGTAGCCAGGTTGGTGGCCCTGCCATTGACTCTGGGGCACAGTAGGAAAGGGCAACGGTAAACAGGACCCGAGAGATAGGAGAGTCGATTGTTAGAGGGACAGATCGGAGATTCTGTTGCCTCAAACGGGAATCCAGGATGGTGTATTACCTCCCAGGTGCCAAGGTCCAGGATGATTCCGAGTGGCTGCAGAACATTCTCAATGGGGAGGGTGAGCAGCCAGAAGTCATTGTGCACGTTGTCACAAATGACACAGGTAGATATTGGAATGAGGTCCGAAAGAGTGATTACTGAGAGCTAGGAGAAAAGTTAAAAACCAGGATCTTGACGGTGGTAATCCAGTGAGATGAGCTAATTAAGGTAAGAACAGGAGGATATGGCAGATAAGTAAGTAACTAAAGAATTGGCGCTGGTGTAGGGGACGGAGAGATTCAGATTTTTAGATCATTGGGGTATTTTCAGAGTTGACCTGATCAGGAGGGACAGTTGTCACATGCAATGGGGAGGGGACCAATATCTTGTTGGCAATATTTGCGAGTGCTATAAGGGAGGATTTAAACTATATTGGCGAAGAGGGGTATCCTCGTGATCAGGGAGGCAAGTGCGCGGCTGGAAGGAGATACAGCAATCAGAAACAGTAAAGTGAAGAGACAGGTCAGGCTGGAACATGATCGGGAACAAGGAATGCCTGTTGGATTAAACTTCATTTATTTCGATGCAAGAGGGCTGCCAGGTAAGACCAATAAACTAAGGGCGTGAATCGGAACGTGGGATTGGGATAATATAGCATTTATAGAAACATGACTAAGCGATGGACAGGACTGACATCTTAACGTACCAGGGTAAAAGTGTTTTAGGCTGGACAGGGATTATGGAAGGCGGGGAGCAGGAGTTGAATTTCTGATTAAGGCGATTACCACAGCAGTAACTACAGATAAAATAACTGACAGATCATCCAGTGAGGCTTTGTGGGTGGACCTAAAAAGTAGGAAGGGGATGATGATGCCACAGGAGTTGTACTATAGGCTTCCAAATAGTCTACGTGAATTAGAGTAACAAATATACAGGGAGAAGGGAGACATGCAGGAGAAATATGGTTGTCACAATAGTGGATTTTAATTTTTGTTTCAGACTGAGACAGCCAGAGCGTTAAGGAATTTGATGGAGTGGAATCCGATAAGTGTGTTCAGGAAAGTTTCCTCAAGCAGTATGTAGAAGGCCCTACATGGGAAGGGGCAAAATTCGAACAACTCTTGAGAAACAGAAAAGGACAGGTGACTGAGGTGACAGTGGGGGAGCATTTTGGGACAAGTGACCATCGTTCTGTTAATTTTCAAATAGCTATGGAGAGGGACAAAACTGGTCCACAGGCTCAAGTTCTAAATTGGGACAAGGTGAATGTTGATGGGATTAGACAGAAGGTTGCAGGGGTCGAGTGGAACAGTTTGTTTGCAGCTGAAGGGACCCCGGCTCGGGAGAAACCTTTAAACGTGAGATAGCTTGAGTTCAAGGTTTTCATGTTCCTGTGACAGTGAAGGGCAAAGTTGGCAGGAATAGGGAACAAGAGATATTTAGACTTTGACTGGTAAAAAGGGGACGCGTGGCTCAGACACGGGCAGCAGGAATCAAGCGAATCCCTGGCGGTATATAAGGGATATAGGAATTTACCTTTGATAGAAATCAAGAAGACGACAAAGGTGGTATGAAAGAACCTTGGCTGAGAAGATTAGGGTGAATCGAAAAAGGAACTTTAAGAATATGAAAGGAAAGCAATAACTAGTGAGAGAATGGGACCCCTGAAATACCAAGGTCAGCACATATGTGTGGACGAGATCCTCAACAAATGTTTCTTCTCTGTATTTACCATGGAGAAAGATATAAATACTTGGGGACTTGAGGAAGTTAGTGACGATATCTTAGGGGCAGTCCATATCACAGTAAAGGAAGTATTGGGCGTACAAGGATGTTTGACGGTGGATTAATCTCACGGTGATTAGCAAGTATATCCATGAACGCTGCAAGGAGCAAGAGAAGAACTTGCGGGGAGCCTGGTTAAAAAAAAAATCACCATTAACCAAGTTTGAGATTCCGGAAGACTGGAGTATAACAAATGCTGTGACCTTATTCAAAAAGATCTGTAAAAAAAAATATGTCTGGGAACTATGGACCAGTACATTTAACATCATTGGCAGGTACATTACTTGAGAAGATACCAAAGCATAAGATGTACATGCATTTGGAAAGGCAGGGTCTGATTAGGAATAGTAAGCATGGCTTTGTGCATGGAGGTTTATGCCTAAGAAACTATTAAAGTTATTTGATGATGTGAGCAGGAAGGTTGATTTTGGCAGGGCGTTAGACGTTGAAATGTATGGTGCAGGAAATGCACACCAGACCAGGCAGCATTCAAGGAACAGGAGAATCGACGTTTCAGGCATAAGCCCTTCATCAGGAATGTCCAAACATCGATTCGCCTGCTTCTGAGATGGTGCTTGACCTGTCGTGCTTCTCCAGTGCCACACTTTTTTCGCTCTGATCTCCAGCATCTGCAGTGCTCACTTTCTCCTCGGGTGGTAGAATGAGACTGTATGGATTTCAGTTACAAAAGAACAGAATCAAGGTTTTCAGCCCCTAGACACTGATATACAGTAGGAGGCTAATCAGCCTGTCGAGCCTATAAAACTGCACTCAGAGTAGATCACGCAGCACCAATATCCTGTTGCACAGCAACAAGATCAGCTAATTCAGTTACTTGAAATTCATAACACAAGAAATCGAAGAGGCCACAAACTGACTGGACTCTGGGGTACACTGGAATATCACGAGGCCACTTAACTCCTCAAGCCTGCTCTTCCCTTCAGTAACGTCAGGGCTGATCTGGTCTCGGCTGCAATTTCTCTTTCATGCCCAAATCTTTGTAGCCCTTGAATCTCTGACGTGTAAAGATCCATTGACACCCACTCCCACCCGCTCCCAATCATTTCAGCAATGCAGCTGTCTGGGACAGAGAGTCCCCAACAGTCTCTATCGCCTGAGAGAAGGAAACACTCAGCGCACATACACCTTGGCTTATTGACATGAACGAAAGATACGAACTCAGCGTCAGAGTGGACCTGACATTACGGCAGGATTTGACGGAGCAAGGTGTCAATCTGAATAAGATTGAATTGAATGGGATCAGGAGTAAACTCCTCACTGGGTCGTTCAGAAAACAATGTGGCTGGTGGACATCAATCCTCTTTGTCCCTGGATATTTTGTGGGCGATCCTCAAGGTAGCTTCCTCGGCACAAACACTTTCAGCTGCTTCATCAATGTCTTTCCCTCCGTCATTCGATCAGAAGTGAAGATGTTCTGTGAAAATCACATACAGCTTCAAAACCTGGTCAACGTTCAAGCTCATGTTTTTAACGTGTAGGTAAAATTCATGTATCAGCACTGCTAGACCCTGAACATTTTCACAGGATAAAAAGAGGAGCTCTTTCAGCATCTCAAGCTGGTTTCACAGGAATGTGAGAAAGGCATTCAGCCCATTGAAACTATTGGATAAGCAGAGTCACAGCCAATTCACTCTCTCCTGCCTATTACACCTGAAAATATTTTTTAAAAATGCAAGTATTGGATAGCATGAGGCTGGAAGACCACACCAAGCAAAACAGCATCAGGAGGTGGAGACGTCAACACCTTGGGTGTAACATTTCTTCAGGAGTGGGATGGAAGTAAGGAGGTTTACAGATAAAGAAGCGGCGTGCGGAGGAGGAGGTGGCGTGGTGAGGTGGGATAGATCAACACTGGTAGAGGGTACCATCGGGTTAGTCGATTGGAGGAATGAATCTATTTGGAAGCCAGAAGAAGGGTTGATCAGAGGAATGGAAGGGAGATGGACGGGTTAGGAAGGGAGGGGAGATGATGGAAAGGAAGTGGGATGGACTGGGAAGGGAGTCAACAGATTGGAAGTGTGTTTATTTGAAATTGGAGAACTCAGTGTTCTCGAGACACTGACACATCAAAAGAAGAGGCCATTCGGCCCCTCTAAACAGTGATACTGAAACAGGAGGATGTCTGTGATGCTGTAACATGACAAACTAACGAAGAATAGACTGCACAAACAATCTGCTCCATGTGTTTCCTCCTGGCTCCATTGCTATGTTTACGCACGTGTTAAGTTAACATGGTTTGCTGACCGTGAGGAGGGAAAGTGAATGATTTGTACCAAGTTCTAAGGTGTTATGGACGAGTCTATACCACTCAAAACATGCTTAAGCAAACAGCCCAGAGTATAACTTTGCAATTTGTTTCATTAAGTGTACGGTGAAAATTACTTGGTGTAATTTAGCTATGTTGACTACTGGATTTTAAAACAGACAAAAACTTTATTCACAAAAGTACGCAATGAACACAAAGAACAGAATAAAGAACCCCTTCATAACTCAAACTATCCAGATAGACTTAATTATACTGTTCCGAATACACGTAACAGTCCCAATCAGCAAACTCCCTTTAAAACCTAGTACAAATGGAACACTTGTTTACAGGTTGAAGTTGAAGAGCAGAAAAGTGAGAGAGTTTTCACCTAGCTCCCTGTTGAACTTTTCAGTTCAAGACTCAATTGAAAACGCAGCTCAGCTCAGCTCAGCTCAGCTCAGCTAGTTCAGCTCAAAGAGCTCATCACTCTTAATTCATTATACAGATCACGTCTAAAGCACGACCACTTTGTACTGAAGTCTCATCTGTTTACAGATAAACAAAAGGCCTCGAAAATCCTTTTAGTCTCTTTACCAAACCAGACTAACCAGAGTCAAGCGCAGTTTTATTGTCGCTCTGAAAAAAATCAAGGACAGAGTCCTCCTGAACTATGAAAAAGCTTTTTGATATAAAAGGGACTAGCTTTACGACGCCTCCCCCTTGAAAAATAAACCATCAATACCAAAAGGTGACTGCGGTTTTAACCATTCAAACCCAGTTAGTAGTCGAAAGACGCACATATACACTATAGCAACTGTAAACATGCAAACATGCCAACCCCATGCAAATTCAGGCCGCGGTACACCCACAACAAAACACCTCCATATCTCATTTAAGTTTCAATAACACATCGGCAAACACGCTTTTGCAACCTGCCATATGCACAATTGTCAAAATGAATGGCTGCAACAAGAAGCTCCATCGAAACAATCTAGCACTTTTTCCTTAAATTTAACAACAAATATCAATGGATTGTGATCAGCATATACGATCGTCTCAGATGCATCGCTGGTGATATAAACACTGAAATGTAGTCATGACAACAACAAGCTTAAATTCTCTTTATCTACCATTGAATATTTCTGTTGATGAACGTTCAACTTCTTGGACAAATACCCGATGGGTCTCTTGATTCCCTCGTCATCTTCCTGCAGGAGCACCGCACCAACACCCACATCACTGGCATCGATAGCCACCTTGAAAGGCTTCGTGTAATCCGGTGTGGCTCATACTGGGGGCAGTGGTTAACAAAGTTTTTAGGCTGTCAAATTGACAGTTTGCTGTCCACTGAGAGTTCTTGCACTTTATAAATAATTTGGTGATTGGAGCAGCCACACAGGCAACGTTTGGCACAAACTTTTCAGTACAATCCAGTCAATCCCAGTAAACGTAATACTGTTTTTTGTTGATGGTGTGAGAATTTTCCCACTACTTTCGGTTTTTGTATCTCATGGGGCGATTGGTCAATTTCCAATAACATGGCCCAGGAACGTGACTTGGGCTTTCGCAAATTCACTTTTAGCTGGGTTTACCACCAAGCCTGCCTTCTGAAGTCGAGAGAACAAGTCCGATAAATGCTGAAAGTGATCCATCAATGTGTGACTAAAAATCACCAGGGCATTAATGTACATTACAGAGTTGGGCAATTCGGCAAAAAAAAACATTATTGTCAATCTCTGAAATGTGGCTGGAGCACATTTTACACCAAATGCAATGGCTTTGAACTGATATGGTTCATTTGGTGTTATGAACGCCGAGATTGCCTTTTCTCTCAATGGCAGAGGTCCTTGCCAGTAGCCTCTGAGCAAGTCTAACTTAGAAATGTAAGTGGCTTCTCCAACTTTTTCGACACTGTTCTCCAAACATGGAATTGTATATGCATCAGTCTTTGTAACGGTATTGATTTTGTGATAGTCCCCACTTGACCTCCGGGTACCTTTTGGATTTGGCATCATGACTATAGGTGAGTACCAGTCATTGTAACTCACTTCGATTATGACATATTGGAGCATCCACTCTATCTCTTTCTGAACGTGTGCCAACTTTGGAGGGTTATGCCTGTAAGGATGTTGCTTAATCGTAACAGCATTTCCTATATCTACATCATGCACAATTATGATAGTACTTCCCAGTTTATTTCCGGATATCTGCCAAAGTAATAGTAATAACTCTTTTGGGTCATTTCGATTTTCTTGTGGAAGGTAACTCAATAATTTATTCCAATTTTTGACAACTTTCTCATTGGTCAATCTGATTTGAGGAATGTCCAATTCAGAATTCTCTGAACTTGGTTTTTCCTTCCTTCATGATCACCTTCTCCTCTTGCTTTCTTTCACTATCAACCTATCTTTTGAGCATATTCATATGACACACTTTGTGAGATTTCTTCCTATCTGGAGTCCTTATCAATTAGCTCATCTCACTACAGTTCTTCTGAACTTGACAAGGTACACGAAATCTTGTTTTTAAATGCTCACCTGTTACTGGAAGGAACACCAATGCCTGATTCCCAATGGCAAAATTGTAAATTTGTTATTTATTATATGTTTCCTGTTTCATTGTATGCTGTGATACTTTTAAATGTATCTATCCAACTCTCCAGCTCTATTTAATCGTTCCCAAAAATTTGACACATCGTCCAAATGGGTGGTCTCTGAATTCTGACTTGTTAAATCTTCCCTCATCAAATTTAATGGTCCTGCTAGTTGTTGCCCAAAAATTAATTAAAATGGACTGAATTTGGTCGATTCATTCGATGCATCTCTGATCGCAAAGTTCAAAACGAATTTCCTTATCACAATCATCTGGATAATCCTGATCACAAAAACTCAACATGGTCTTCGGTTTTTGATGCCATCTCTCTCGTGCTCCCTGTGATTATGGATAATGAGCAGGAGATTTGACTTGCTTTATTCCCAAGTTATCCATCGCCTCCTTGAATAGTTTGGATGTGAAGTTTGATCGTTGATCTGACTGTATCATTAATGATAGTCCGTATCTATTAAAAATAAGTATTTTTGTACAACCTTTTAAGCTGTGGTGCTGCATAATGAGATTGCCTCTGGATATCTAGTCGGCACGTCCATTATTGTTAAAAAATGCTTATTCCCACCGTTTGTTTGTAGTAGGGGATCTACGCAATCAATAAAAACTCTTGTGAAACGCTTCTCAAATGCTGGAATAGGTATTAAAGATACAAGTTTTATTACTGCCTGCGTGACATGTTTGACACGTCTGGCAAAATTCAGGTACATATTTATGCAGTCCAAGCCTGTAACCAAATCTTTATATTTTATCCGGTGTTGTCCTCACCCCCAAAAAACCTCAAACTGATAGCTTAAGTGCCAATCGCGGCACCTCCTTTATATACCCAACTGGAAAAATAATTTGATGAATTTCTGCCCACGTCTCCTCTGCTTGAAATTGTGATGCTCTCCATTTCTTCATTAGGGCATCATTTGTTAAGTAATTACAGACAGGAATGCTTTCTTTCTTGCTTGCTAAGTGCCTTTTGAAATAACGGTTTTAATTCCTCATCTTTCTGCTGCAAGTCAATCAACTTAGCAGAGCTAAAATACTTGCATGTTTTCCTACCTGCTCCTTCTCTGTTCTACTTACGTGGGCAAAATAAGATTCGGATAACTCTCCATCAGCTTCCTTTTGAACCATGCCTTTTGATCCCTCCTGCTTTAACCTGTACATTGTGATCTGTGATCCCATAATCAGGGAAAATTCCTGAATAATCATTCTCCAGGTCTTCCGTTGCCTGCATCTCCACTGGCTTTTCAATTAGAGTAGGCTGCGCTCCTACCGGTGAATCAGCTATACCATTTGCAAGGACAGATTTTATTCCTGGAGCTGAGAGGTTAGGGTCCAGTACTTCTATCACACATTCTCAACTGTTCTCACTTTACATAACTGAGCATTTTTTGTCTCACCATGAATTCTTGATACCAGCACATTTTCTGACAATATTCTCTCAGGAGTGCTTATCTCCTCATCCCTCAGCATTACAGACTGAGAAGATTCCGCGACCAATAATATTGGAACCTCCTTACCGATTATTCCTGGCCTATGAGAATTTCCTTTAATCTTCCAATATACATTTTTAAGCAGATCTGACACATCCTCATTAATCAACTTCTGATCATCTTGTAACTCTGAGACAGTTGTCAAACTTCTCTTGTGCTTTTTGTTTCTAGTCCAACAAAACTTCAACGCTCGTCTAATTTTCCTACAGCTGGTTTTCTGCTCGCCCACCAACATTGTGATTTTGTGTGGCCCACTTTTTTGCAATGAAAACACCTGCGCCTTTTAACTTCTTTGTCTCCCTCAAGGGTTTCTTTTTTTTTAACCTGTGGTAAATTATCTTTATGACCTTCACTGAGATCTATCTTTCCCTTTCCACGAATGGAAATCTCTTTGCTCCAATTTCTATCCCTTATGGACTGAAATTGATTCTGGAAGCCCAACCGAGTTTATTGAACAGTTCGTAATCATGAGCCACTTCAAACAGCTCACCTTGCTGTTTTAATTCTCTTCTTTTCCATCTAAGTTCATACCACTTCAGGCAGTGACTTTTGCATTCATCCAAAATACTTACCTCTCTAAGGGCATCATAGTTTTGCTTGATTTTTAAAATGCTTATCCATTCAACCAGGTAACTCTGTTTGATCGTTTCGAACTCAGTGTAGGTTTGACCAAGGTCTCTCCTTAGATTTCTGAGAAGTTGTCCATAGCCTTCTAGTAAAAGCTCATATAAAGTTAAAATGGCTTTGTTCAACTCCTCATATTTCCCAGACACCTCCTCTGATAGTGATGCAAATACCTCACTTGCCCTACCTACAAGTTTTGTTTGGATCAACAAAACCCACATTGCCTCTGGCCACTTCATTTGTTTAGCCACCTTTTCAAATATTATGAAAAAAGACTTCTACATCCTCCTCGTCAAATTTAAGGATCGCTTGAACATACTTAAACAGTTTCTCACTGGGTTTCTGACTGTCAGGGACTTGTTCATCCCCACTCTCTTCCTCACTAAGCCCCCAAAGCCTTTCTCGCCAGCCTTTTACACTGACTTTCCTTTTTAAAGTGTCAGTTTTCGCAGTCAAAATAGCTCTCTCATTTTTCTCCTCTAATACGCTCTCTTTTTCTGTTTCTTTTGCTTTTAATCGTAACTCAAATTCTTTCATTTCTGCTGCCCTTTCCTTACCTCTCACCTCCAACTCAAGCTTCTTCAGTTGCAATTGAATTGTTGCCAACTCTACAGATTCTGAATGGTTTTTGAAGCAGGTTTAATTGATGTGCGACTGCTGTTATGATCTCTGATTTCCTCACAGAAGCAGCCAGTTCCAATTCCAGCTTCTCTGCTAATTCTTGCAACTTGGTCTTTTTTTACTTTTGCAAACCTTCCAGAGTCACTGCATCCACATCGACAAAACTTCTGGCGACTGAAAGGGAAACTACTATCTCAAGCTTTCTCTACCCAACAAAGCCAACACCCGACATAAAGACACGAGCACCTCACACTCTCTGTTTAAAATCCCGCAAAGAGCCCCCAATCTGATAGGGGCTAGGCTAGACCACTCAACACATTCTTAAGCAGGCAGCCCAGACCATAACTTTGCAATTTCCTTCGTTAGATGTACAACGAAAATTACCCTGAGTAAGATAGCGATGTTGTCCACTAGATTTTAAAACACACAAAAACTGTACTCACAAAATTACACAGTGAAACACAAAGAACAAAGTAAAGAACCCCTATAGAACTCAACCTATCCAGCTAGATTAATTTAAGTATTCCGAATATATACAACAGTCCCAATTAACAAACTCCCTTTAGAATCCAGTATAAATGGACCAGATGCGTACAGGTTGAGGGTGAAGGACAGAAAAGAGAGAGAGAGTTTCCACATAGCTCCCTGTTGAACGTCCCAGTTCAAGACTCAACTGAAAACTGCTCAGTTCAGCTCAGCTCAGCTAGTTCATCTAAAAGAGCTTACCACTCCCCTTTCATTATACAGGTCACTTCTAAAGCATAACCACTTTGTCCTGAAGTCTCATCTGTTTACATATAAACAAACATCTCTCAAAATACTTTTCAACTCTTTACCAAACCAGACTGACTGGAATCAGGTGGTGATTTATTGCCCCTAAAGTCAAGGCCAGTCTCTTTGAGCCAAGGAACAGCCTTGAGAAAACAAAAGGGACTAGCTTTTTTTGACAGAGAAGACAGGCTAGTGTTCTGTATGGAGGTCATAATCTGGTGGGAATGGTTAACTCGATCAGAGGATGACTGCTGACAGATCTCTGAACAACATGACGCTTAGTGCAAGGTCACACAACAACTGCACATTGAGGCGATGAGAGTTCATTCAGAACCTGGAGCTCTCTCTCAACCAGCATGGTGGGGGTGTCCGCAGAGCTATGTAAACTAACATAGAGTCATAGAATCCAGCAGCACGGAGACAGTCCGTTTAGCCCAAACTGGTTCATGCTGACAAAAATGTCCACTCATGCTAACCTCATTTCTTTGCACTTGGCCCATGTCCTTCTCAACATTTCCTATCTATATATTTGGCCTAATGTGAAGACGTGTATCACGGAAAACACGTTATATTTCACGCTATCAACGTTTTGGTTTGGAAATAATGACAGTTACTCCATAACGCTCAAGTTTTAATACAATCTGTTTTTTGTAAAAAAATCTTTTTGTAGATATACAGCTTAAACATTCATTTCCTTTACACTATCCTCATGGTACCATCACTGCAGGGATGGTATAGTGAAAGTCCATTACACTGTCACTCTGTAGCAAGGAGACCATTCATTATAAAGGAGAGAAAATCTGTTAACAGTGACAATGTACTGTCTCAATAACACTTTACAACTGCAGCAATGTGTCATAACACTTATACAGTAATCATTTTGCAATGAACGATACCACACATTAACTGTGCTGATTACATACTGCTCTATATGAATTCTGTCGGTGGCTCATGTCCAAGGACATCCAGCTCCTTTTCACCAAGAGCACTTCCCATCATCTCTCCTTCTCATAAATACAAAATGAGAAGGATGGCATATTTTGCCAAATCATTTCTTTGCCTTATGAAGCAAAGCTACACCAAAAGCACTATCACTATTGTCAGTGGAGATGCTGAGGAGACGATGGTTTAGCTGTATTATGTCCGAAATATTAATCCAGGGAGCCAGGTAATGACCCAGAGCCGGGATTCGAATCCTACCACGGCAAATGTTGGAATGAAAGCAATAAAATATCAGGAATTCAGAATCAAATAAGACAATGAAATCATTCTCGATTGTCCTACCTGGCATCCTCATGCTCTTCAGGGAAAGCAATCTACCATCTTAACCAGTTTGGGCATACATGTGACTCCAGAACAACAGCAATGTGGTTAACTCTCAGTTGTAGTTTGAAAGGGCGAAGCCAGCCACTTAGTTATATCACTCACTACAAAGTCTCAAAGGAATGAACAGAACAGAACTAAGCACTGACTCCTTACAGCCCACAGACTGCAGTGGATTAGGAAGGCAACTCACCAACACCTTCTCAAGAACAATGAGGAAAGAGAATTACATGTATTAATGAATACAAGAAGATGATAATTGTGGGAAGACAGAAAAAGGGACATAATTCACTTCAACAGTGACTTTGATATATACCTTACATGGGCATGATTTTCAGTAATATGGGAACAAGATAAAAATAAATAAGGTTAATCTCGTTTTATTTTCCATCCCAGCTGACCGTCAACAATCCCTTTGTTTGCTTCTTTCTTTCTCTCTCTCTCTTTCTCTATCTATTCAACACAGTCCTACTCCCTGTTACAACAGACTTCCCTGTCACTAGCATCAATCACGCTATTTCGCAGCTGTGTTCAGTTCTGATGTATGCTCATTGTACTCGAAATGGCAACTTTGTTTTTCTCTCGATCCGAGGCTGCCAAATCTGTTCAGTTTTTCTGGCACTTTCTCGTTCTTTTTGCTTCTCATCTCTTGCGAAATTATGTTTTATTTAACCTTTACTTTTGTTATTACATGGGATGTCTGCATCGCTGGCAAGGGCAGCATTTGTTCACCTGACTAAATGCATTTTCCTGTGAGGTCATTCTTTCAGGCAGTATACAGCCAAGCACATTGGCTGTGGGTCTGACGTCAGTCTTATGTCTGACCACATAATAATGCTAGATATCTTTAATAAAGGACATCAGCGAATTCGATGAACTTATTGACAAAATTCAGATGAAGTTATGGTTGATATGAGTGAAGATCGCTTTCATTTCCAATTCCTGTCATTTGTGTTTAAGTTCTGATATCATCTGTGGTAGGATCTGAAACAGTATCATTATGTGTCACAACCTGGGACTCTGAATTAATTTTGTTGTGATATTACGAATATGACAGTGTGTCTCTCGTGGAGTTAATTTAGAGACACGAACAATGCTGTAATCGAAATATTTGCAACTGAAATCGTGCTTCGATGAGAGCTGGAACCATATAGTCTGAATTTTATCAAGTTATAGATAATCGTTTATTAAGCATCAGCCTTGATGTCAAGATGGCAACTGGGGGTAATATCGAGCTGGTAGTGGATATGTTTGGTGACAGCCAGAATACCGAGACATAAATTAATTCAGGGAAAAAAAGGTTCTTCGGGACTGTGAACAGTCTTGTTCTCAGATATTTGTGAGGCCAGGAGTGTGGGCGATTCTGAAATCTGTGGGTAATGAATGGAATTTGCAGTTGAAACTGAAGGCAACAGTTTCCGTCTTTGCCAAATATAGATAACAGAAATAACAATGAAGTTTGACATGGTTTATGGGATTAATAAATGGATAGAGATGGAGAGACTTACCAGGAACACCAACAATGGCAAGCATGGGATAGTAACCCGCCTGAATAATCATCAGTAAACCGTATAGCCGATTTGATAACGTCGACCCAGGCCAGGAAAAAATAATAAGACCCCAGGATAAACTCCTGTCCATTGTTGCAGCATTCCAGTCTAATGTCAAATTCTCGTCCATTAATGGAACATTCCAGACTATTCTCAGATGTTGGTCTCTCCTCTTACTGTCCCTGGAGCTGTTGGTCCCTGTTAGTGTTGGATGTGATGCATCTGCTGCTACAATGGGATAAATCATTGCAAGAAACCCCTTACTAATAGAAGAGGGAAACTATCCAGTGACACAATTAGTGTCCATGGAGACTGACATCAACTATAGTCACTGAACAAACAGATCCAGTTAACTCCTTTCAGTATGGTTCCTTCAGATCACAATAAGAACAGGACTGGACTGGATGCTGACATTGCTGGTTATTGGTCACATCTCCCATCACCCATTGCTATAGTGAAGTTCGTTGTGAGGGAGAATGATGGATGTTTTCTTATCGCAGGCTGGATGATTCTGCAGTGTTGTCTGTTTGCAATGTTGTAACTGCCTGAACCTCCCACAACCACCCCGCAGAAAACACTCCCCCAGAAGCTGTTACTGAGCCAATCTCTCCTCGACTAGATTACGCAAAGCCAATAGATTCTCAGTGGGCATATTTGCCCTGACCATACACAGTAAGTGTTGGTCTGTCTGGGCATTCCTTTCCTTGCTCTTTTGTTTCTTCAATAAACAATGTGCTAAAGTATTTTTCAATTCAAACTCACAAATATCTTAGTACACTTGATTTGCTTCAAGCCAGTAAGTCTTACATTTCTTTGAATTCAGTCCAAAGCCAAATGTGGCATGTTACAAAGCCGGTCCCTTTAAAAGGTTATGTTGTCCTTGTTTATTTTCAGAGTGTTTTAAAAACCCAAGATTCCAATATATCTGAATTTTGAAAAGTCCATTGGGGCCCCTTTGATTGTACCTAGCAGGTAATGCCCCAGGTAGACCACTTTCATTTCACTAAAAAATAACTGGTGTAATCAAGAGGACATGGATGGGATGGGCAGATCGTTTAAGTTTGGGGGTTAGAAGAGTCAGAGTCACTGTTGACATTGGACGCTCTCTACCTCCTTCTGCCTTTCTGACCTCATAACCTGTAAGTTTTTTGTGTCAGATTTACTGTTTGTGCTAAGAGGTTTGTTGATTGCGATTGTTGCAAGTATTTTGGAACAGTATTCTTAAGTCGGGGTACCCTGTCGGTTGGATAGAATAAGTTATTCGGGTATTATATCTTCGGTTCGTGTGCTTCATTCCGTAATTTGGTAAATAAATATTGTTTGTTTAAAACTCGGCAGTCTGAACCAGCTAATTCACTCCGGGAATTTACACTATACACTATCCTTCAATAAATAGCAAACTTATGGTCTGGGCTACCTGCTTAAAATGTTTTGAGGAGTCGGGCTTGGTCCATAACAATGTATAATAGCCTTGTTCAATAAAAGTCAATTAATGAGTAAGGGATGGAATGAATAGGATATTGAAGAGAAAATGAGGTCTGCAGATGCTGGAGATCAGAGATGGAAATGTGTTGCTGGAGAAGCGCAGCAGGTCAGGCAGGATCTAGGGAACAGGAGAATCGACGTTTCGGGCATTAGCCTGAAGAAGGGCTAATGCCCGAAACGTCGATTCTCCTGTTCCCTAGATGCTGCCTGACCTGCTGCGCTTCTCCAACAACACATTTCCATCTCTGAATAGGATATTGGCCAAGAGACAGGAAGGGCTTGGTCCATTGGTTGAGAAGCGCTGAGGGGAGGACAGTAACATATCCTTGTCACGAGTATTCAACCATCACTCTTTCTGACAAATGTAATGAAATGCAATGCAGAGCAAGATAACAGATAACCTTTGGTACATGGAATGCTGAACGACAATGTGAGTAGAACAGGACAATTTTAAATGAGATATGTGGAATTGTATTTTATATTTAGACTGTTTAATCACATGTTATATAGGTTGAGACGATTGTTTATAAATGGACGTGATATTCAGAATTAAAAACAGATACATATAACAAAATATGTTAGGTTGCAGGGAGTTACAGCAGAGTAAGAGTGAGGATATAGCTCATTCGGAGCTGGTACAGAGATGATGGGCTACGTGACCACCATCTTTGCTATAATTATTCTGAGAAATGTGTTGAAAACTTTCAGAGCCGAAGGATATAAGCTTAATCAGAAAGGGAGCAGACAATGTCATAATTAATAATCTATTCCCAGTTCTCATCACGTGTAGCTTTCTCTAAAATACCTATTAAATCAAAATCAATTTGCTATGATTCGTTCATTTATTTTCAGAACTTAAAGAAGCAGACATGTAATACATGTAGTACTAGCACAAAAAAAGGAGCAGGATTGGAGCATGATGTCCAAATATAACCTGGTTCAGCATCTAGCCCAATCAAGATAAGCAAAATATATAGATAGTGGAAATCTTAAACACAAACAAAATGGTGGAGAAATGCAACAGATGACGCAGAATCTGGACGGAGAAACAAAGTTGACATATTGAGGCTTATATGAACCTGTTCTGAACAAGTCATGTGGAACTCAAAAAGTTAATTCCGTCTTTCTCTGCTCTGATACTACCTGGCCTGTGGGGTTTCTCTCCAGCACTTCCAATTGGTGCAATGGCAGGAGATAGAGAGTGATGGTTGGCAGTTGCTTTTTGGACTGAAGTCTTGTGACAAGCAGTGTTACACAGAGAGTGGCTCTGAGTTTTCATTGTTTGTCATTTATGTAAACGATTTGGATGAGAATATAGAAGGCATGTTAGTAAGTTTGTGGATGACACCAAAACTGGTGGCACAGTGGACAGTGAAGGAGGTTTTCTGAGATTACAAAAGGATCTTGATGAAATGGGTCAATGTGCTGACAAATAGCAGATAGAGTACAATTTAAATGAATGCGAGGTGCAGACAATAGTGTGTGTTTGCTGCTGTCTGATGCACCAGGAATTGGATGATTTTATTCCCCATCTTCTGGGTTCAGCGCATCAATATCCTTCGTGATCTTTGAGAGGCCTTACCCTCTCCGTGGGTACCCTCTTGATGTTAATGTAGTGGCACAATATTTTTGGATTATCCTTCAAATTAGCTGCCCAGACTATCCCATTTCTCCTTTTTCCTTTCCTGATTTCTTTCTAAATAATGCACCACCATCTTCATATTGATTAAGTCATCCAATTGAATAGAATTGTCTATACCTAAAGTAACAATCTCTTTTATTCTTGTGTGGACGTCAACAACTTTAGTCATCCATTGTTCCTTCATCTTACCAGCCTTACCCTTCATTCTAACAGGATCATAATGCCTCTCAACTCTCGTCGTCTCACTGTTGAATGCCTCCCATTTGTCAGACGTTGTTTTACCTGCTAACAGTCTACTGAAACGAAACTTGGTAAGTCCTTGACCCATGCCATTAAAATTTATGGCACTCCAATTGAAAAGATAACATTGATGGAAGGCTTAATTATTTTCTATAACCACTATGAAACTAATAGAGTTATGATTGCAAGATCCAAACTACACCCCTACTATTACTTCAGACAGATGCCCTGTATATTGCACAGAAGAAGGTCAAGTTTTGCTCCTTCTATCATGGGATCATGCACATAAGATAAAGAAAGTTTTCTTGAATATATTTGACAAGTACGTCACCATCCAACCCTTTAACACTATGGTAGTCCGAAGCAATTGAAAAAAAAAATCCCTCATTTTTACAACCTTATTAAGTGGACACATATCTGAAATCAACCTCCGTGTTTGTTTCTCAATTTCTTTCTTACTGTTGGAGAGCATATGGTACAATACCATCTATGCGTTCTTTCCTTTCTTATTTTTAAAATTTCTTCCAGTATATTTTCACTGGGACGATTTTTCACATCTAAGAATAGACTCCCTACAGTATGGAAACAGGCCCCTCAGCCCAACAACTCCATACCGACCCTCCGAAAGAGTAACACACATAGACACATTCCACTCGCCTATATTTACCTCTGACAAATGCACCTCACACTATGGGCAATTTAGCATGGTCAATTCAACTAACCAGCACAGCTTTTGGATTGTAGGAGGAAACCTGCTCAGACACGGTGAGAATGTGCAAACTCCACACAGATAGGGGTCAGAGTTTGGGATCAAACCAGTGACCACTGAGCCACCATGCCACATGCCAAGCCATGCGTGGGTTTCCTCCGGGTGCTCCGGTTTCCTCCCACAGTCCAAAAATGTGCAGATCAGGTCAATTGGCCATGCTAAATTGCCCGTAGTGTTAGGTGCAGGGGTAAATGTAAGGGAATGGGTCTGGGTCGGATGCGCTTCAGCGGGTCGGTGTGGTTTTGTTGTGCCGAAGGGCCTGTTTCCTCACTGTAAGTTATCTAATCTAATCTAAACTAAGCATACCGTACAATCTCTGCAAAGTGATCTTACTTTCTTATGTGTAATTCTACCCTTATGTTTTATCTGGAAGGTTTTCAGAAATATCTTCCGCAGTTCCAACAATAATTTATTCCTTAATCAAAAACGGCAGGCATCGCTTCCCTAGTCATCACATGCCCCTTTTCCTATCCTTTCTATGACACCTAACACGTGGAACATTGAATTGCCAGTCTTGAACATCACTCAGCCAAGTTTCTCTCATAAATTTGATGTCCCGATCCCATGTTCTTTAACATGCTCTGAGTTCATCAGCCTTCCCTGTAAGACCCCTTACAGTGAAATAAATGCAATTCAGTGCTTCAGAATTTCTATATATTCTGATTTTCTCATCGTTCTTTTCTAGTTGATGTGCTCTCGTCACATTCATAATCTTCTCCAGCCATCCTACGATTAACACTGCTACATAGAATACCTCCCTTGCCTTCTCTGTCAATATAAAGACTCCCTACACAGAGTGAACAATTCTAACTGCTAACATATTGGTTGTTCTCCACTTTAGATTAGACCAATCCTTTTTGAACAGATCGTTTCTATTCAAAAACACATTCCAATTTCCCAAAATCTAAATCACTCAACAACACACCAGTTCGTCAGCCATTGATTTTTCGCCTTTCACCTTTTGTTCATCTTCTGGTTGATTTTGGCACTGGGAGTAAACCAGAAATGAATACTTTAAAGGTTTTAGTTTTAATCTTCGACATCACCTCTTCAATTTACTCTGTATTGCTTTATTCTTTTCCCTAAAAAATGTCATTTCTACCAATATGTACAATAATTTCTGGCTACTCAATCTCACAGTTAACAATATGCTTGAAGTGTTTGGAGTCATTCTTAATCCTAGCACCAGGAAAGTCACAAACCATCCTAAACTCCGACTCAGTGCCACAGAATCTCCTGTTGACGTTCCTGACAGAAGAGTCCACTATAGCAATAATTCTACCAAATCTTCTCAAACGCTGCCGAACATAAGAATCATTCGAAGTTTCCAATAATTGGCTGCTCTTCCATTTTTCTCAGAGGCATAATCCCGTTCAACAGTTCCAAAAACGGAAAATCATTTTGACAGAGTAATAGCCACCGCAGACGTTTGAACTACCTTCTTATCTTTCCAGACAGTCATTATTTATCTGACTGAATTGCTGGATAACGATTTTTCCAAATATTCTAGCCATCCTCTCTGTACCTTATATATGGTCTTAGTAATGTTATGTTCAAAGAAGGACTTTTCATGACACCTTATATATGTTACCTTTCATTACCTACAGACAATAATGTTTAGATGGAAAGAATATAGAAACATTTACATATCAAACATACCTCAATATTGAATAAAACCAACCATTTAGCTAAATAAATCAATAAAAACATTCATCTTCAATAAAGGCATCGAAGAGACAAGTTTTCTCCGGTGCTGAAAATATGTCAGACTCTCCGGAATGAAGGCACAACTCCTTGTTTACAAAAAAGACAATTAATTTTTCGAAAAAAAATATTTTGCAGCATAAAATAACTTTTAAAATATGTGTCATGATTAGGAGATGCTGGTGTTGGACTGGGGTGCATAAAGGTAAAAATCACACAACATCAGTTTATAGTCCAACAGGTTTAATTGGAAGCACTCTAGCTTTCGGAGCGACGCTCCTTCATCAGGTGATTGTGGAGGGATCGGTCGTAACACAGAATTTATAGCAAAAATTTGCAGTGTGATGTAACTTAAATTATACATTGAAAAATTGATTATGTGTTAAGCCTTTCATCTATTAGAATACAGCGATAGTTTCACTTCTTTCATGTGTAAATCACACAACCCTTTTTTTAGTTGTATTCTCCGGTTATCTGTTAACAATGATGATAGCTAGACAATAGGTTGATGGGATTTTGCCCGAAACGTCGATTTCGTTGCTCCTTGGATGCTGCCTGAACTGCTTTGCTCTTCCAGCACCACTAATCCAGAATCTGGTTTCCAGCATCTGCCGTCATTGTTTTCACCTAATATGTTGAAGGTGTTAGCCCCATGTGTTCTCTGTCTATGACCTGATGCTTAGATTGATACTAATCTAAAAAGTGAGATAACAGAGTTTTACATAAATTCATGCAGTTTTTGAGCTCAGAGTTCTACATGAATGTATGCAGTTTTTGAGCACAGATATTCCTACACACACACACACTCACATACACGCAGACACAGGTACACACAGACGTGCACAGAGACCCACACACCCTTATAGACACACACACTCCCACACTCGCACATGCACCCCCTCACAGACTTAAGACATTCTGCACTCACTACACACATACACACACTTCCTCACACTCTCGATCTCCACCTCAGATAGACAGACACAGACAGACAAAGACCTACATGCACACATATATTTTGTGTGGTGAATTTATACTTGCAGAGTTACATTGCAGTTTGCTCAAAAACTGCATACATTCATGTAGAACTCCGAGCTCAAAAACTGCATGAATTTAGGTAAAACTCTGTTATCTAATTTTTTTAGATTAGTATCAATCTAAACATCAGGTCATAGACAGAGAACACAGGGGGCTAACCCGAGAATGCAACTTGAAAAAAATTGGGTTTTGTGATTTACGCATGTAAGAAGTGAAACTATCACTGTATTTTAACAGATGAAAGGTTTAACAGACAATCAATTTTTCAATGTATAATTTCAGTTACATCACACTGCAATTTTTTGCTTAAATTCTGTGTTACGATGGAGCCCTCCACAATCACCTGATGAAGGAGCGTCGCTCCGAAAGCTAGTGTGCTTCCAATTAAACCTGTTGGACTATAACCTGGTGTTGTGTGATTTTTAACTTTAAAATATGAATACACTTAAATTTTTTTAAACCACCTCTTAAAATATTCTTTAAAAATATTCGTTTGAAAGAAAGTCGTGGTCTTTACTTGTTTTTGCATGTTAATAGAAATTGAAACATAATGTTATATTAATAAACTCTAATAACTTGATCATCTGTAAAAAAAAAGACGAGAATAAATATTTAACGGCCTGCAATCCCAGAAGCAGCTGTCAGATCCATGCTGCTCGAAGCACATTTTTTTGAAACAATTTTTACAATATGAATAAACGTGGCTGAATGTTTTAATAATTTGTTTCCAGTTCAAGGTAGACTTGATGATATGATTTGATCTCCTGCCGTGAGTCTATATGTAGAATTTAATTGGAGCTTTATCCTCATCACTCTAGCCCTTTTAAACAAAATTAAACAACATGATGTGTCTGTCTCCATCCTACGGGCGAAAATTCCTAAAGCTCTGGCTATTGCAGGGCATGTTACAAAGAACATTATCCAGTTCCATGTAAAGCACAAATATTGCAGTGAAAGCCGCCTAAACCGAATCCAATATTAATTTTATACAAGTCTTATAAATGAAACGTACAGAGGCGCATAGTAAAAATGAGGAATTCAGCTACATGTCCAAAATAAAATTTGTGGCTCCGTCATAAAAAGACCTCAACTGCATCACGCTGTAAATAATCCAAATAACGAAAAGCAACACACAAGAGACTGGGATTCTCAATTCTTTCCCTGAGTAACATCTAAAGAACAGGAAGAAAGTCAAGGCTTAGAGTAAACTTCATAAATGATTATGATGGGAATGGGAGGGAGAGAGTTTTGGGGAAATGATAAACAATGCTGTGGGTGATGCAAAGTTTAGCTAGGTAGTTCACAGTGAAGAGCAACGTGTTAGGGTACGGATGGTATGCACGGATTGTTCAGGTAGCCAGATCGATGACAGATGAAAGTTAATACTGAAAAATTTGATAAATTTCAGATGTAACAAGTCAAGAGTACTCAATCTATGAAGAGAGGCTAGAATTTCTTGATTTTACTTTTAGGCAAAGAAGGTTGAGAGGAGCTCCTGATGGAGGTGTTTAACAGCATGAGGGGTCGGGACAGGATGAACAGAGAGCAGCTCTTCCCGTTGCTGCAATGCTCAAAAACAAGAAGACACACTTATAAAATGAAAGTGTTCTCACCATGAATCTGTAAGGGAAACTTCCTTTTATCTAAATTTATTGGGTTTCAAAATAATTCAAGCTTTATGTTGCCTTCTGAAAATAACTTGATGTTGATGTGAGAGGTTTTGTTTTGTGATCCAGATTCCCCTTCCTTATGCCTCAGTTTTGCAATCTGTCCATTGAAATGCTAAACTGCTTTTCCATTCAACTCACCAACGTATTCGAAGACAGAAAAAAATTCCCAACTATGATCCAAACACCAATATTTGTCCCTCCTATAAATATTTATAGACTCATTTCCTTTTCACATTTTGTTTTTCTAACATTTTCAATATTTGCTTTCTTCCATAATACATTCAAAATAGTTTTCAGAAGATATGGATTATGGCCTCTTTACAATAGAATTGATAATGTAATATTTTTACTCAAGATCTGAACTTAAAGTTGCAACAACGCTTACGTGTTTTGTTGTCCCATCACCCAGTTCCCAGACTGCAGTGCAGCAAATAGTCATTAAATCTCAAAAGAATTGCCAAGTCTTTACTTCTGGTCTAAATTGTCATTTGTTCCTTTATTGCAAAACAGCATATTAATTACGCACTGTATGCCTGACTGTTACATTTTGAATATATTTTATGCCAGACACATAAACATCAGAAATTAAGAACGCGGATAGGCCATCTGTTTATCAGATTCTGGATTAGTGGTGCTGGAAGAGCACAGCACAGTACCCTTTCACCGACACTCTCATTCATTTGGTCGAACTGGTCCTCACCCTTAACAATTTCTCCTTTAAATCCTCCCACTTTCTCCAGACCAAAGTGGTAGCCATGGGCACACGTATGGGCCCCAGCCAAGCCTGTCCCTTTGTTGGCTACGTAGAGCAGTTGATCTTCCGTAATTACACCGGCACCACTCCCCACCTCTTCCTCCGCTACATTGATGACTGCATTAGCGCCACCTCGTGCTCCCGCGAGGAGGTTAAGCAATTCATCAACTTCACCAACACATTCCACCCTGATATTAAATTTACCTGGACCATCTCTGACACCTCCCTCCCCTTCCTGGACCTCTCCATCTCCATTAATGACGACCGACTTGACACTGACATTTTTTACAAACCCACGGACTCCCACAGCTACCTGGATTACATCTCTTCCCACCCTACCTCTTGCAAAAATGCCATCCCGTATTCCCAAATCCTCCGACTCCGCCCTATCTGCTCCCAGGAGGACCAGTTCCACCACAGGATAGCCTCCTTCTTTAGAGACCGCAATTTCCCTTCCCAAATGGATAAAGATGCCCTCCAACGCATCTCATCCACATCCCGCACCTCCGCCCTCAGACCACACCCCTTCAACCGTAACAAGGACAGAATGCCCCTGGTGCTCACCTTCCACCCTACCAACCTTCGCATAAACCAAATCATCTGCCGACATTTCCGCCACCACCAATCAGACCCCACCACCAATCAGACACCACCACTAGGACTATATTTCCCTCCCCACCATTTTCTGCCTTCCGCAAAGACCGTTCCCTCCGTGACTAACTGGTCAAGTCCACGCCCCACTACAACCTACCCTCCCATCCTAGCACTTTCCCCTGCCACCGCAGGAACTGTAAAACCTGCGCCCACACTTCCTCCATCACCTCTATTCAAGGCCCTAAAGGAGCCTTCCACATCCATCAAAGTTTTACTTGCACATCCACTAATATCATTTATTGTATCAGTTGCTCCCGATGCGGTCTCCTCTACATTGGGGAGACTGGGCGCCTCCTAGGAGAGCGCTTTAGGGAACATCTCCGGGATGCCCACACCAATCAACCACACCGCCCCGTGACCCAATTTTTCAACTCCCACTCCCACTCTGCCGAGGACATGGAGGTTCTGAGCCTCCTTCACCGCCGCTCCCTCACCACCAGACGCCTGGAGGAAGAACGCCTCATCTTCCACCTCGGAACACATCAACCCCAGGGCATCAATGTGGATTTCAACAGTTTCCTCATTTCGCCTTCCCCCACCTCACCCTATTTCCAAACGTCCAATTCAGCACTGTCCCCATGACTTGTCCCGACTTGTCCTACCTGCCTATCTCCTTTTTCCACCTATCCACTCCACCCTCTCCTCCCTGACCTATCTCTTTCATCCCCTCCCCCATTCACCCATTGTACTCTATGCTACTTTCTCCTCACCCCCACCCTCCTCTAGCTTATCTCTCCACGCTTTAGGGGCTCACTGCCTTTATTACTGATGAAGGGCTTTTGCCCGATTTCGTAGCTCTTTGGATGCTGACTGAACTGCTGTGCTCTTCCATCACCACGAATCCAGAATCTGGTTTCTAGCATCTGCAGTCATTGTTTTTACCCATCTGGTTACCAAGCCTGCTGTGCTAGTCAAAAAGGCCTTACTACAGTCTTTTGACCATATTAGTGTCTTCTTTCCTACACACGGATCAACCTGCATCTCCCTCAACCAAAACCCTCGGCTCCTGTGGCCACAGCCACCAATGATGAATAAAATCCAAAGAACTGCAGAAGGAATAACACAAGACCATAGGAATTAGGAGTGGCAGTAGGATTTTCAACTTTGCATTTATCCACATTAAACACCACCTGCAAGATGTAGCAATCTGCCCCATTTTCCACGCTTATCAATATTCAGTTTTAAACTCTTTAAGTCCTCATCAGCCTGTTTTAACATCTAATTGCGGACAATCTGTGAATTTAGTTGCTACTCTCTGTCTTCCTTTCCAGGTCATTTGGATAGGTTGTAAACAGTTGAGGTCTGAGAACTGAGCCCTGAAGCACCTAACTCGTTTCAGTTCACCAGAGAAAGATCATTTCTCCTGATGCTCTGCTTTCTGTCAGTCAGCCAATCCTATATCCAATTCAATACTCTACCCGTAACACCCTGGTATCTAACCTTTCTAGATCAGTTCTTTATGTGGCACCTTGACAAAGTTTTGATATACTGCATTTGCTGGATCCCCATTATCCACTTTACTGGCTACATTCTCGAAGAAATCCCTAATTATGCCCTGGTTATTCTGATTTGTTTGATGTCATTGTGGAATATCTTGGGTTTCTCGCTAATCTTGCTCACACTTGCCAATGCCCATTTTCGTTACTGTCCTCTGTGTGATTTTTCTTTTTAAAAGTTTTATTTTGATCACCTCTCATTTTCTGAAACACTCTGGAATACAGGCGGAGTTCCCGTATCAGGCTATCTTGCCATCAGAGAGATTAATCTCGAGAATATCCTGACAGACCATTTCAATGAAAAAAAACTGCTTTGTATTCAGATGTCATTTAAATTGAAAATATTAAGATCACTATTCCCAAAAGCTCCTTTGCATCCGAGTTGTCAATTAGCTCTTCTGATCACACATCATAAATTCCAAAACAGCCTGATCTCTCGCTACGTGGTCAACATATCGTCAAAGCAAACCACCTCATAGACGCTCATGAAATCCATTTTCCCAGTATTAACATTCACTTGGTTTAACTTTGTTTAGATGTAACTTGAAGCTGTCCATTATTACTGCAGTACCCACAAACTTGTATATCTAAAGTCCTGTTTTGGACCATACCCAACATTTGTATCACAATTGTGACGTCGATATATAACTCATTAATGTTAGCTTCTCCTTGCCGTTTCTAAGCTCCACTTTAACAGATTATGTGGCGAGGTTAATGGCAGATTCAGGTGAGATGTTTGGTGAGGCATATCTCACATTGATATTATCTCACCACATCTTACCCGTTCTTCTAAAGAGTTATTGTAACATTATCACCAGATCTTCAGTTATGCTGTTGGAGTAAAGAAGGACAATCATCTTTCAGGAATGCTGCGTATTCCCCCAGAGAGCTAAGACTGCTCTAACCTAGGCGGTAACCTTACAGCAAGCTGGTGAAGTGTTGCTGCTGCTCCACAGCAAGTTAGTGATATCACATCTGGAGTAGTGTGTACAGATGTAATCTCCTCACTGAGGAAAGGATATTGGAATTAACTCAAAGACTGTTTCCTCAATTTATTTCTGCAACGAACGTGTTAATCATAGAATCCCTGCAGTGTGGAAGCAGGCCATTTGACCGATCGAAAACACACTGATCCTCCGAAGATCATCCCATCCAATCAACACCACCCACCCCACCCAATCTTTATAACGTGGCACTTTTCATGACTGATGTGCCTAGCCATCACATCCCCGGACGTTTTGGAGAATTTAGCGTGGCAAATCCACCGAACCTGCGCATCTTGGGACTATGGGAGCAAATGGGAGACTGGAATTGAACACGAATCTTTGGTGCTGTAAAGCGGCAGTGCTAACCACTGAGTTACCCAGTGGGGGCAACACAACTTGTCTGCATATTTCAGCCCTTGAAAAGTGACATTTGAGCAGGGGGATTTCATAATTCCCCAAACCTGTCATTGAGCAACAGGATGAGGACATTGAGATCCTGAGCGGCTTGGACAGGAACAGGAGCAGGACATGCAAGCCATCGAGATTATAATGTAGGAACTTCAGGAGGACATTCAGCCCGTCGAGACTATAATGTGGGAACACCAGAAGGACTTTCAGCCCAGCGAACGTGTAAAGAAGGAACAGAATGAGTCCAATCAGCCTCTCATGCCTCTTACACAGCAATTGGAGCAGATCTTTTACAGCCTTGTGCCTGTTACACAGGAATTGTGAAAGGGAAAGTAGTGGTTATAGGAAGAGAATAACTTTAAATAACCAGCTTCACTAGGGAATAAAAAGTAGTGAGAAATATATTGGAATTAAAGACAAATTGTTAGAATCCGTTATGAAGGAATTAATAACACGTGATTATCAAAGTCAATCCACAATCCAGCATTCAACATAGTTTTATGAAAGATAAATATTGTTTTAATGATTTGACTACCTTTCTTTTAAAAAGTGACAAACAATGTGGATAATGGGGATCATGTAGATGTATGAAACTTGGATTTCCAGACAACAGTGCGTATTCTGTCTCACAAAAGATTAATATGCAAGACAAGACCACATGGGTAAAGGAAAAATTTATTTGCTAAGAGAGATGATTAGCTAAGTAATAAAAAGCTACGATATGGAGCCACAGGTTTTGGACAGGATCGGACGAAGTCACAGAAATTTGAGGGTGTATACATGAGGATCAATGGTCGGCACAACATGGTGGGCTGAAGGGCCTGTTCTATGCTGTACTGTTCTATGTTCTATGTTCTAAAGTCAAAAGTCACACAACAATAGATTCCAACAGGTTTATTTGAAAACACAAGCTTCCATTGCGTTGCTTGTTCATCAAGTATTAGAGAGAGAGGAAGACGTAAGAAACAAAAGCTATAAGGAAAAGATCAAAGGATTGTACAACTCATGTGCATGAAAGGTACGAACCTGAGACGGCTCTTAAAGCTGTAATCACTTAGTATGGGGGTGCAGATTTTGATTTATTAATATGCAAATCGTTGAGTTTCGTTCAAGTCACTGCCGAGAGATACCTTCAGCCATTATCGATGTAAAGTAGGTGACCCCTTTGGTTAGACAATGTACTTCAGGCGTGAGGTCTTGTTTAGCGTCTGTTTGTGTCTTCATCTGGAGTCAGAATGGATTTGTTCCCAAAGTAGGAGTTTATAAAGTACAGCATTGACAGACTGTCTCCAAATTCTATGTTTTTCGAGCAAAATAAAGTGTATCTGCAAATACAAGTATGTAAATGCAAATTCACGCCACAGATGTATACATGCATACGTGTGTGTGTGTGTGCGTGTACGTGTGTTTGAGGGGGTATGCTGCGTGAAAGAGAGAAAGAGAGAGATTGTGTGTAAGTGAGAGAGACTGAGGGAACGTGCGTGTGTGAGTGCAGGAGGGAAACAGAGTGGGTGTAGGCATGCATGTAACAGAGCAAAGTGTGCGTGTGCATATATGAGACAGGGGGAGTGTGAGTGCGTGTGTGGAGCAGATAGGGAGATGGCGCATTAGTGCATGTAAAGCATAACGTGAGAGTGTGTGCTTGTACAGGCTAAGACACAGACAGATTTGGCAGATCCCTTCCCACCCCCCCACCCCCACACACACACACTCACTTTGTGGTTTCAGAGCTTCCCCTCTCTGCAGCCTCTGCTCCATTCGTTGTTCATGTTACAGACCCAGATGCTGTAACTACAGTCTCCATGCTCCATCCCGAGTTGAGTCACCAAATCCTCAGCTCTCCCTGAATGTCTGAGGTCGCTCACAACACAATCTCCAGCAACCCATCCCCAGCAGCTCCACTGACTTTTCAATAACAGGAGCCAGTCAAAAGTCTCTCAGCTACACGTTCGATGTCTTCTCCTTTACAATAACATTCCAGGGACTTCCTTGTGTTACTGACCGCACGATCAGCTGAGAGGGACAAACACAAGTGTTCAGTGGACAGGCACAGACCAAGTTTCAAAGGCGTGAGTCAAAACTACTGGAATACCCCTGCCCGACATGGAGAACCACATGGGACACACCAGGAAGTGAACAACAGCCTTAGACACACCATTTTATTATTTATGAGCTACACAATACCAGCAGCGATACACGAGGGAGCCAAAAACTAAGGCCAGGAAAAGATACAGAAAAAAAACAAACAAACAATTAATTACCTGATAACTTCGTGAAAATATGGATCAGGATACAGGGGAGAGGAAGTAACTGGAGAATGGAGAAAATGATGGGTCAAATCACAAGAATGCAAACATTGAATAAAGACAATGCCAGATCAGCTGGAATGGTCCATTGCCTCAATGTCTGAATCTGCCTCACAGAACCAGCCCAGCGACCATAAACTTGCATAAGGTAACAGCTAAGATGGAGAGTTGGGCAGACCGTGCTAGTGGATTACTCCCCAAACTGGACTATCTGCCCAGCATAAGAAGCATTGCAAATCTTTGCCAGTATATTGCAACCATCCACCACTGCCCACTGTCCCCTACTTTTGAGTCATTTTTTTCAAAATGGCTAGTTCTCCATGTATTTCATAAGAACCAACTTTGTTAATCAGATGCCCATGCACAACATTGTTAAACGCCTCACCAAAGTTCATATCGATAATGTAAGCCTTTCTGCCTCAATTAATCTTTTTAGTCACTTCTTCAAAAAAACTCAGACAAGTAAATGACACACAATGTCACTTGCACAAAGCCATGTTGAAGATCCCTAATCAGTTGTTGTCTTTCAAAATACGTGCAGATCCAGTGTCTCATAATCCCATCCAACAATTTACCCACCACTGACGTCAGGATCACTGGCTTTTCCCTATCACCCTTCTTAAATCCTTTAATTAGTGGCATCACGTTAGGCAATCTCTAGTCTTCTGGCACCTCACCTGCAGCTATCGATGATACAAATATCTCCGCAAGGGGCCCAGCAATCACTTCTCCAGCTTCCCACAAAGTTCTAGCATACATCTAATAATGTCCTGGACATTTATCCACAGTTGAACAGTTTAAGACCTCCAGCATCTTCTCTGTAATACAGGCATTTTATAAGATATCAGTACTTCTTTCCCAGATTCTCTTGATTGCATATCCTGCACAGCAAATACTGATATGAAACATTCGTTCAGTACCACCCCTATCTCTTGCAGTTCTGCACATCTGCGGCCTTTCTAATCTTTAAGGGACCCTATTCTCTCCCTAGTTACACTTTTATCCTTAATATATTTGCAGAATTGCTTTGGATTCTCCTTAACCCTATTTGCCAAAGCTAACACATGTCCCCTTTTTCCACTCCCGATTTCCCTCTTAAGCATACTCCCGTGCCTTCAGACTTTTCACGTGATTCTCTTTAGTTCAGGAATTAAGAAGCTAATGATGACAACTTCGATTGTCGGCAAAGTACATCTGGTTCACTAACGTCGTTGAAGGAAGCAATCTGCCATCCTTAACTGGTCTGGCCTGCATGTGACTCCAGACCCATAGCAATATGGTTGACTCTTAACTGCTTTTTGGGCAATTATGGATGGGAAATAGATGCTGGCCTAGCCAGCGACGCCCTCATTCCATGAATGAATTAGAAACAACTCATTTTCTGCTATCTACATCTGAAATATGTTTCCTTTTTATCCGTGACCAGTCCCTCAATTTCTCCAATCTTCCAACATTCCTTATACCTACCAGCCTTACCCTTCACCCTCTCTGTGCTCTTGACATCTCATTTTTGAAGGCTTTCCACTTCTCAGCTGGCCCTTTATCTGCCAATATCTATGCTAATCAACCTTGCAAATTTCTTGATTAATATCTTCAAAATTGGCTTTTCAACAATTTAGAACTTCAAGTTTTAGACCTGGTTCATCATTTTCCATCTCTATTTTTAAACTAATAGAATTTTGATGACTTGCCACAAAGTGCTCCCCCATTGATATCTCAACCACCCCCTACGCACTGCCTTACTTCCCAAGGGTAGATCACGTTTAGCTCCTTCTCTATGATGGAATGCATTGGACAAGCAGCTGTGGCAATGTAACTGAGAATGGAGTCAGCAGAGTCTTCGACTCATTGGGCTGAATCTAACAATAATTTGTCTCAGTGACATTTACATTGAGTGTGACAGAGTGATCGTCTGCACAAGGCTGAGCTAGTTTCCTGGTGCTGTCTTTTCGAACTCACCTCATTAACTACCCACATCGTATCGCTCTCATTCAATACCAGCACGATACTCCCACCCATCATGGCTGGAGTTACTCACTATTGCTCGGATGCCCCTGGATACTCCGTGATCCCTGGTACTGGTACCATATTTAAAGTGCCAATGGGCACACAGTTGCGCTTTCTCAGTGTGGAGCTGACCTGCCCAGTTTACACTGAGCATGGCAAATAAGGTACAATCATACGACGGTTTGTCGACAGGGGCACAGTGGTCCTGGTGGATGGGCTAGTACAGAGGGGGACAATCTCTTCCCAGAGAGGGCCACACCACCAGACATATCGATCATGGTCTGAGCTCACCACCCATCTCAGGGCAGTATCTGCGGTCTGAAGAAATATCTAGCAATACAGGATAAGCATCAATAACCTTCCACGCTCTGTCAGGGTCACCATATTCTCTCTGCTCCTCACACTCGCTGTGTATCTGTTATAGCACCTACCCCCGAACAAGGCTCATGCTCCACCACTCTCACTCCTGCAATCAGCACATTCCCTCCTTCTCTCTCTCTCTCTCCTATGTCTCCCTCTCTAATAACACTGCATGGATCCAACACTGTGGACTGTCTCCCTCTGAACACAACACCATCTCCCTCCCACCCACGCCACCAAGAGCAGAGCCATCCACTCCATTATTCACTCCCTCCCTCTCTTTCTCACATTCCACGAGAGACAGCTTGGAATAGGACAGAAAGGGACAGGTCAGGTGGTGGAGTGCCAGATATCCGTCTCGATCCCCACCCCCCGTACCTGTATATCTGTGTTTGACTCTGTCAACATCTATATGTAGGTACAGGTCTGACAATCTCTGTAGTGCTTAAAAAGGCACAATCTCTCCCTTACCTGTCCTCCCTATCCTACTGCAGTGACAGCGGCAGAGGGTGATAACCTTCGTGAATTCAGTCTGGGTGGGAGAGAGGGCAGCAGCTCACAGCACCATCGAAACTGACAGGACCATCAACACACACACACACACACACACACACACACACACACACACACACACACACACACACACACACACACACACACACACACACACACACACACACACACACACACACACTGCTGTGAGATAGTGTGTTGCAAATATACTTGAGCTTTCAGAATGGAAATGCTAACCTCTGAGCGAACCATTTTGTCAGGAGATGAGATTAATTTATTTCTCATTCTGTGAACTGCAATGCTTAAAGATTATGTGATAAAGTACTGGATAGTCCAGAAAAAAGGCCCAGTTGTGGTGCTAATATCACAGGAACAACATCGCTCAGTATTAGAGAAAATTGCTCTGTGCTACCAAAGATATTGTTTGAAAAACCAAACAGCTGTGCAATGCGAGAGATTCACAGTTAATGATTTGTTATCCTCCCAGAGAGTAAAAAAAAACTCTGCCATTGATACAGTGGTGTGAGGAGGCCAGCAGAACGTAGTTCAAAGTTTGTGAGAAGATTTGTAGCTCGGGTGCTCTTTGTTGTGGTTTTGTTCGCCGAGCTGGGAATTTGTGTTGCAGACGTTTAGAAAAAGAGGAATAAGAATACCTATACTATGTATTCGACAAAGACGGTTACCCGCGCAATTTCATCAACAGATGCCTAAAGGAAAGACAACAGAACGAGGACATGCCGCAACCCAAATGACTAGCCACACTACCATACATCAAGAACATTTCCAAACTGACAGCCAGACTTCTAGGACTCATAACAGCACACAAACCAACAGCCACTCTCAGACAACAACTCACCAGGACGAAGGACACGATACCCAGCATGAGCAAAACCAATGTACTGTGCAAAATCACATGCAAGGACTGTACAAAACACTACATAGGACAAACAGGAAGATAGCTAATGATCCGCATCCATGAACACCAACTAGCCACGAAACGACACGACCAGCTATCCTTAGTAGCCACATACGCAGATGACAAGCAACATGAGTTCGACTGGGACAACACTACTATTATAGGACAAGCCACACAGAGAACAGCCAGGGAATTCCTAGAGGGATGGCACTCATCCACAGATTCAATCAATAAGCACATCGCCCTGGAACGAATATACCGACCACTGCAACGGACAGCTGGAACTGACAACCGGGAGCAGCAGATTCAAAACACTACAAATGCCAAAGAAAAGATCACCCGAAGCGCTTCACAGGAGGCTCCCAAGCACGAAGGATGTCACCTAGACAGGGGACGAAACGTCTGCAATACAAATTCCCAGCTTGGCGAACAAAAGGTAGTATTCTAAGAATCTAATTTCAAAACTCTGTTCAGCACTGCGGCCTCGCAGCACCAGACACCCGGGCTCGATTCCACCCTCAGCCGACCGTCTATGTGGAGTTTGGCGACTCTCCCTGGGTCTGCCTGGGTTTCCACCAGGTGCTCCGGTTTCCACCCACAGTCCAAAAGTTTGAATGTTAGGTGAATTAGCCATGCTTAATTGCCCATTGCCCATAATGGATGTGTAGATTAGGGGCATTAGTCATTGGTAAACGTAGTATAGTATTTGAACGGGTCTGAGTGGGTTACTCTTCGACGGGTCAGTGTGAACCTGTTGTGCCGAAGGGCCTGTTTCCCAACTGTAGCGATTCTATGAACCCAATGAGCCATGGGGACAGACAGAGAGGGAGGACGAGTGAGACTTTGATTACAGTTTCAATGTATTTACTTCAAAAACAGCATTGCACAGCGATGCAGACAGAGCTACACACAAACTTAGATACTGACACGAACATACATAACACAGACAGAGATATGCACACAGCTACCGATATTTGCACACAAACACACGAATGTACCCCCACATATAGGCACACACGGTCTTAAATACAGGGATATATGCATTTTTTTATTAATAAGTTATCAATGGTCAGTTGGAGAAGGCAGGAGAATGTGGTTTATAAATATTTTAGCCGTGATCAAATGTCGTGGCATACCAGATGGGCTGAATGGCCTAATTCTGCTCCAGTGTCTCATGCTCATATGATCTTGTGCTGCCTGGAATTGTCTTTCCACGATTTCAGTGGAGGCTGAATTTGGAAAGTATTTGATTTAGGATTGTTAATGGGAATATGGACAGGTTCGAGGGACTGAGTGGGGTATATATGTTCCTTATTGTCGACTCCTTATATATCAAAAGAGTGGTGATTGGTTTGATGGGAACACAGTTTGAGAATAAGGACTTTCCATTTCAGACTGAAAAGGGATGCTCCTTTCTCTTTAGGGTTGTGTAATCTGAGGTGTTCTCATCCCGAGGGAGCAGTGAAGACTGGATTACAGAAAACACTCAAGGCTGAGTTCCATAGAACTTTGATGAACAAGAGAATCCATGTTTATTGGGAACACACAGAAAAGGGATGTTTAGTCACTATCACATCAACAATGCACATTCTGAATGGTGCAGCAAGCTCGAGGGATTGAATGGCCAGCTGCTGGACCTAACACATGTGTTGTTAACTCAAGCACTCAGTAATGTTACAGAGGTAAAGAAAGATCCCATTCAGCCAGTCAGCATCGTTTTATTTCTGATGAAGTGTTTTTGCCCGAAACGTCGATTTCGCTGCTCCTTGGATGCTGCCTGAACTGCTGTGCTCTTCCAGCACCACTAATCCAGAAGCTGGTTTCCAGCATCTGCAGTCATTGTTTTTACATCGTTATAATGAGACAGGGGGAGACCATTCTTCGCTCTAAGGATTTATGCAGGAATAGATTGACGTCATTCAGCCGCTAAATACATTACACAGTGTAGGATCAGGCCATACAACCTTTCTAGCCTTCTGCCCAGCAACAGGGGAAATCCGGTTAACTATCAGGGAATAAATATTCGGAATAAATGGTTATATTCAGGTGGCAAAGTTGTAACTGGATGGAGTTCCTCACGGATCAGTGTGAGATTATGAACTATTTACAATCTATACCAACGACTTGGATGAGAGGACTGCTTCTTGGAGCTCAATTAGCTCATTCACCAAGATAGTCATTTAACTGAACATCTGCAATGGGATACGGAGAGGAGAAAATAGTGAGCAAAACAGTACAATGTGGGTTAAGGCAAGTCAGTGCTGTGTTGAACAGGTAAAAAACAGTAACCTACTTAAATGGAGAGAATATCGCAAAACTCATTGGTACAGTACATGAGCCACATAAGCCTAGTCAGCAGATACAGCCAAGAGTTAGAAAAGCTTATCGAATCTTGCTCTTTTATGCAAAGGGTATAATCATTAGGATGCTTCACCGCATTTTTACAAGAGAATGCGAAGACTACACTGGATAAATTGTGAGTCGTTTTGAAGCCCTAAACTGAAAAAAATGCAATTTTTTTAGAAGCTTTTCTCAGATGTTTCAGTTCATCCTTGCTAGAATGAAGGCCCGATGGAATCATAGTGTCTTACAGCACGGAAACAGACCATTCAGTCCAGCTCATCTGCACCGACCAAATATTCCAATCTTATTTAGTACCATTTGCCAGCATTAGACACACAACACTCTAAATCTTTCTTATTCGTTTCTTGATCAATTGCCTCTTAAATGTTATAATTGTACCAACCTCCACCACTTTTGCGGCCAGCTATTCCTTACAAGCATTATCTTCTATGTGAAACAGTTACCCCTCAGGCATATTTTTAAATCTTTCCCCTCTCACCTTAAATCTCTGCCCTCTGGTTTGGATCCCTCCAGCCTCGGAAAATAACCTTGGCTGTTTCCCGTATCCATGTCCCTCATGGCCTGTACAGGGGCAGAGCACGTCAGGCCTGAGAAAGAGAGATGTCCATATTGAACCATTTAAGACCCTGGGGAGAGTGTATTGAAGCATGAGAGATGAGAGAATAAACTAAGGATTCAGTTTTAGAAAATAACATACTCATTTTAACACGGGTAGTACAAAAACATGAATCTGTTGTATCAGCATTATGCAGTCGCATGTAAACATATCTTATAATTATAATTTATACGTCATTCCTAAATGGAGCAGATAACAGGGATGGAGTCATGAAATCAGGAGAATGTTCGACGAGACCTTACATGGACTAGGTTAGTGTTTGGGTAACATTACTGAACGTTTCAGATCAGACAGGGAGAAAATCTAACCTGTTGGAGAAGCCACGGCCATTGATCAATCTCTTTAATTGTTCTTCTCTACAGCAATATATGAGAGCTGAAAACCACCAGGCATCTTTACCACTTCAGAGGCAGAATAACAATTGAAACAATCGCAATTTTGCTTTTGTCATGAAATTAACTGTTACTTCAACAAAGCTCTTCTGAATTACTATTCTGCAGAGTTTCTTTTTTTCTGTTTGCTTTCAGCCGTGTGTGTTTGTGTGTCTGCCTTTGTGTGCATGTTTCTGTGTCTCAGATTTATACAAAAATAAATGTTGATGTGCAGATTGTCAATGTCCAAACTGTATGTCATTTATCTTTCCAACGTAATTTGAGTAACGTTCCTCTAGTTTTAGATTAGTTTTTTTTAATATAAATTTAAGAAATCTGCCTGACTTATTCCGAACACTGAACCTGACCCAGTCTGAGACCGATATCACTTGCCATATCACACACTTGGTTGCATTGATAATTTGTCGTGACCGATGGAGGAGTGGGACTAGAAAAAGGAACAATGATTCTCCAACCGCGGTAGGAACAGGGATAAGGAGAAATTGTGAACGGACAGTTTCAGCTTGAAGTCTCTTCCCCACAGGTCTGTGGTGCCTGTGTATTTACATTTAGTCAAAGGTGTATCAGACAATTATTTGATGGGAAAGTAGCTTTAGGATAATCAATGGCAGATATCAACGTGGGGCTGAGACCACATTCAGATCAGCAACAATCTGGTGGCTGGTGGAGTCGGGACCCACTCCTGTTTCTCTCTCCTTTTTCGCTCCATTCCATTCAGCCCATCAATCTGGTACTTCGGAGGAATTGGAGACTACTTGCTCCAGTAGCTGGTGCACAGAAACAGAAGGCACCATTCAGGCTCTGACGACATTCAAACATGGTGTAGTGTGGATAGGATAACTTTCTTAGGATAGTAGTGGCTGTTATTGTGAAACAGCCCCCTCCTCTCTCTTTACAGACCTTCCCCTGTCTCAATTTATTTGTCATGTTGTAGAGCCAGATTCACAGTGATTACAGCTCCCATACTGTACCCAGATATTGCTCACAAAATCCTCTGGTCTGTTTGACTACAACATTCTTTCACAGGACTTCCAGGAAAACAAGAACGACGAACCTTCCAATAACAGAATGCAAGAACATTAGAAGCAGGAGTAGCTCATTCAGCACCTATAGCCTGCCTTTCTCTTCAATATTCTCATGGCTGATCTGCACTAGGCCTAACTTCTGGAGTGCCTGACGTTACAAATATCCATCCATCCCTGTCTTCCAACTATCTCAATGATCTAACTTCCCTTCCTCTCTGGAATAGAGATGTCCCGGCGGTCACTTCCCTCTGTGAGAAGGAAACGCACCGCACACATACACCATGACCATTTGACATCAACAAAATATATAAAAACCAAGTAAGAGTGACTGGCCCTGCCAACAAGGCAGTGTTTAACTGAGGATGGTATCAAGGAACCTGAAGAAAATTGAACTAAATGGAAATCAGGGGTAACCTCCCCACGTCTGTTGCAGTGATTTAGCACAAAGAAGATGTTTGTGATTGTTGAGCATTTACCACCTCAGTCCCGGGACATCTCTGTAGGAGATCCACAACACAAACATCCTCAATTGCCCCTTAGTGTCTTCCCTCCATCAGAAGCTCAGATGTGGAGATGGCGACTCAAGACCATGCAATGTTCAGAACAATGTGTCCATTTCAGCTCCTGAAGCAGTCTGTGTCCATGTGCAGCTAGACCCGGACAGCATTCAGGCTTGTGCTGTTGAAATGTCGGTAACATTCATGTAACAGTTCTGCTGGATACTGTGCATTACCACGGTATAGGGAGGGGTTCATTCAGCACCTCAAGCTCATTTCACAGGAATGTGAGAAGGTCATTCAGCCAATTAACACTATTGGATAAGAATAGGTATGGCCCATTCATTGTCTCCTATTACACCGGAAGATAAGGAACCCAGTCAACCACATTCAGCTGTTAAACAGGAACCGAGGGGTTGCCCAGTCAGGTTCTTGAGCTTCTCCCATTGTATCAGGAGGTGGCCATTCAACGCTCTATCCCCTTGTACAGAAATAGGACGATGTTATCGACGATCCAATATGACAAACCAATGAAAAGGAGACTGCACGGATAGACTGCTCCTTGTCGTTCCTCCTGGCTCCATTCCTCATGGTACACAATGGATACATTATTGTGGTGTGTTCATGGTGAGGAGGGAGGACATCTCCGAGAAGGCAGGCTTGCATTCCCTATGGAGGTCAAAAGCTGTTGGGAAGGCTAAATTTTTCAGGAGTTAGGCATTGCAGCTGATGACAGATTTGTGAACAAGGTGACGTTCAGTGCAGGATCACACACCAATTGCACATTGAGTCACTGAGAGTTCATTCAGACTCTGGAGCTCTCGCTTAACCAACATGGGAGCTCCACAGAAGTGCATAAACCACCGAGAAACACGTACCCCCGTCAAAACGTAATTTTCCATGCCATAAATGTCTTTCTCTGGACATAATGTGTGTTCGTCCATAATCTTCAAGTTTCAATGCAGTCAACTTTTATTCTCTCACCGTGCTAGAAATTAAACATTCATCTCATTCACACTCATTTCGTGTTACCATCATCCCAGAGATTATTCTGATAAAACAGCTTTGCACTGCCTCTGTGACAAGGAGATCATTGATTTATAAAGGAGAAAAAGGAGAGACAATAGTCCAAATACTGCCTCAACAACACTCCACAACTCCTACACATGATTCATTTTGTAATGAAGGTTGCTATTTCATTTCCTGTCCTCATCAATGGATGCCTTGCATGAATTGTGTTCGTGACTTGTGGCCAAGGACATTCCGATCCTTTTTGCCAAAAGCACTTCGCAAGCTTTCACCTGGTAATAAATACAACATGAAAACGAATGTAACTGTTGCTCTCATTCAAATCACTTCTTTGTGTTACAAACAGCGGTATTCCAAGCACTGATGCATGTGATGCCCAATCAGTCGTGGGCTTCTGTCCAAAGGAGGACCCTAGTCTCTGTGTTCTCTCCATCATCCAATTCTCAATCCGTGTAGGACACTTCCCCCTTAACCAAGGACTGTAACTTTCTTCACTAACCTGTGTGCAACCGTGTCAACCTTCTTCTGAAATTACAAATACACCGTTCCCACTTCTCCTCTCTCGTAGATGCCACAACCAACATCCTCCATAAACTCCAATACGTTTTTCAATAGTAGTTTTCCTGTCCTGAATCTGGTTGACACTGGTCAAACATAACATTGTTCTTCAATGATGTACTTACGATTGATTACAAAAATTGCGCTACTTTCCTCACTAATGATATAAACCTATCCCCCAGTTGATTTTCTGTTTTCATTCTCCGTCCTGTTGTCAACATGTGTCGTCAAAGTGTCTGCTTTCCAGTCTGCAGGATCCATTACAGAACATAAAGAACTTTGACCTCCCTCATATAATTACAGAAAAGGCAGGAAAGAAGGAGGGCATTGACCCATCGCACCTGCACCAGCTCCGAACAGAGTTATACAGCAAGCTCAATTCTCCAACCCTATCTCTGTAGCCCGCTAAATTCATCACTCATATCGTCCAGCAGCTTACCAACCTTCAACACAATGTTTTTTTTTGCCATTACTTCGACTTTATCAATTCTAAATTTCTTAATTTCCTCACTTCTGCCAGTAATCCTGTTCTCTAATATTTCCAAAAAAGATTTTAGGTTGCTTCTTCTGTTTAGACAGAACCAATGTATTCACCTCACTGGACAGAGGTGGCCTCTGTCACCTCGTGAATACGTGAGATGATGGGACTCTGGCAAAATGGATATGTCCCCTACTACTGCCTGGCAAGTTCTAGAATCAAAATGGTTGATGGACATTTTGAATATAGTCCTCTCCCTGGTGTGAGACTGCACAGCTCTGTGACCTCCTCATTGTGGAAATAAGACTTCAGTTGCTTCCAGATCTGATGCATGGTGAGTGAACCCAAAATGCTGACTCTGTTTTTCTCTCGACAGAGGCTACCAAACCTATTTCGTTTCCCCAGCACTCTGTTTCTTCTTTGCTTCAGAATCACAGTACTTTTCGTTGTTTGATTTAACCTTTATTTTTGTTATTTTATGGGACATTGGCTCATCGAGTCCACACTGACCCTCTGCAGAGCGTTGCACCCAGACCCACCTCATACCCCATTCCTGCAATTCCCATGGCTAACCCGCCCCCTGCCCTGCCCCTGCGTCTCCCACAGCTAACACACCTCCCTGCACATGATGGGTAATTTAGCATGGTCAATCTACTGAAGCTGTGTGCACTGTGGGAGGAAACTGAACCTGACAGACGTGTATAAGAACATGAAAGGTATGAGCAGAATGAACAGACAGCAGCTGATCCCCTTCGTCAAAGTATTAAAAACAAGGGAGAACACGTTTAAGTTGAAAGACAAGATACTAATAGAGGATTTGTTGAATCTGTTTTGAACCCAGACGATGGTTTGTATCTAGAATGCATCGCCCGAGAGGATGATAAGGAAGGAAACCTCACAATAGTTATAAAGCACTTATATCAGCATTGCATGATGCTGACTCGATGGGCCTTGTCTTTATAACATGATTTCATGTGGTAGCAGCCAAGAAAGCTCTGATATATTCTGAAGCAGCAGCCAATGGGACTTGTTGGTTTGTTCATTCGAACTGTGCTCAGTAAGTCGTGAGTTTACAAACCAGAATCATCCCATGGAGTATCAGCACTTATTCAACCTAGGACAATCCAGCCATTTCTGAAAACATCCAGGATAATTCACATGCTCAGTGCAAGAATCCTCCAAGGACAGCACCAACATTATTCCAGTTATTTGACACCATTATTTTAAGGACACCAATGACATAGAAACAGACTTCCCTTCATTATTATATAAACTTATTTTGAAAGTTGTTGTTTCTATGAAGAATAATAAATCCCTTCTCATATATTCTTATTGACAAAGAGTCTGTTTTTGTGCGAGATGTTTATCACAGTTTGGTGGCTTGTGTAACGAACCATCCACCACCAGCAATATTTACTCCCAGCCAAATCGGCGCACGAGATGCACTGCAGGCACTCCTTCTCAACAGCCACTTGGACGGACCAAGACCAACTGGACTGGAACGTCTCAAGGGCAATTAATGCTGGTCTCGCTCCATTAACATCCCAAATGAACTAAAAAGACAAAACGATTTTCTAATAATTATTAAACAATGAGGACATTTTGTTGAACTGATGAGTTTGTCGCTGTCATTGAAATTGTGTGATCTATTTCCGTGAAATCATTTCGTGCATATATTGGAAGAACAAAAAAGCTGAGGTCACAGATACTCGGTAACGCAGCATTTAAACGCAAAATGCCAGGGAATAGTAGGGTATAGATCTTCAGGTAACTGGTAATAACGTAGCTTGCTGTTTCTGTCTGGCGAAGTTTTATTGGGCTGAAGGGCCGGTTTGTATGCTGTATAACCCTATCATTTTAATTGTTGGGAACATAGAATGTGGTCTCACTATTTCCATAGCTTGTGAGCATCAGATAGCGAGGAGTAAATCTCCAAGGGCCCACAGGATTTGAAGCTATATCATTTTCCCTTCACTATCAAATTGTTAAGAACCCCGTTTCTCTGTTTGTAACATATCTGTTAGTGTTCCTGCACCACATGTACCTCTGGGGTTTATCACCATATTCTAAATAGAAGTTAAACATAGACTACAAAATGCTGGCCTTGCTAATGAAACGCACCTCACAAGAACAACTGAAAGGAATCTGCTGTATTAAAGTTATCCATTCGACCCAATGTGATTGCTAAAGCAGTTTCAAGCGAGGCTTTCCCTTTTCCCTATGCTCCAACGTCTCTACAACATCATGAATTCTTCCTGAATGCTTTTGAGTGCCGTTTAAATGTCACATATGGAAAGATGTGCCCAATAACCTGAAAGGAAAAGACTTCATGTTCATGACAATCGTGTCATTTTCTTTCAGTATCTAAAGACAACAGAAATGTTGAAACTAGCATCAAGAGTAAGGAATAACAACAGCTCCGTCATGCGAGAAGGTCGTGGATGATCTGATTGTGACATCAATCACACATTCCTCCTTTGTCCTTACAATGTTAATGCGTCATTGTTAGTCAAAGATCTGCCTGCCTCTGACTTCGGAATATTCAATGACTTATTCTCCATCGCTATCTGGGAAGTGAATTACACAAAGACACAACACAATGAGATGATTACACCAAATCACCATCATCTTAACAGAGACATTCTTCAGTTTTATAAACCATCCAATCACACTAATCTCTCACAAAAACTGAAATATTGCTTCAGAATTCAACTTGAAAGACGACTTGGAATATTCTGGGATTAATCAAGATCACAACTTGTTCACCGAAAGCCCAGCAGATCCAGGGCCAGTCAATTCAATATTTCCTCCATAAATAAACGCTTCTCCCAGGAGTCAGCTGAGTGAATCTTCTATGGATTGCATTTCATATCATTGTGGCCATCGTTCTCTCGATGTGGTTACACCGCTGCATTGTAAATCTGTAGAAAATCGGCCCTACTTTTAAATGTATTCTGTTTCAGAAAGTTGCAACATTTATCTTACCTCCCTAAAAATTTGATGTACATGTAAAGTTTTTATTTTATAACCTACGTGCCCGGTTCCTCTTAAAAAGCCAAAGTCTCCACTGAAATAATACACTCCGTTTCCATTCAACCGCCAATATCTTTGAGCACAGACACATTTTTCCTACTATGTTCCATACACCAATATTTGCCTGTTCACTTTTCCCAACCTATATCTCTTTATAGACATATGTCCTCTTCATATCATTCCTTCAACAGTTTGTATTCTTTCCTAATACAGACAGACTATTTGGCCAAAGAAACGCACTGTGGCGACATTTCAAAGTAATTTAAAATGAAATATTTTTACTCCATGTTTAAACTATAAATTTGAGACAAAGCTAAAGTATTTTGCAGTCCCATCACTCAGTTCCCATTACTCAAAGTAGGGTCAAATTATGTGGAATGTGTGTGGGTAGAATTGAGGAATGACAAAGTTGGATTTATGTACTGGCCTTTGAATCGTAGTCAGCGGCTGGGGCGTATGATAGACCAGGAGATAGTAAAGGCAAAGTTACAGTGTGTGGGGGGATTTTAATATGCAGATGGATTGGGAAAATCAGACTGGTGGTGGTTTGCAAGGAAATGAATTTGTGGAATTTCTATGAGATGACTTTTTGGAGCAGCTTATGATGCAGACAACACGCTAATGGGCCGTACTGGATTTCGTGTTGTGCAGTGAGGCAGACTTGAGAAAGAAGTTTAAGGTGAAGGAACCCTTTGGAGGCAGTGATCCTAATATGATTGAACCTAAACTTCAATTTGAGACGAAGAAAGCACAATCGGAGTTGATATTACAGCTGTACAAAGGTACGGACAAAGACATGAGGGAGGAGCTGGGTAGAATTGACTGGGAGAGGAGCCTAGCAGGAAAGACAGTGGAACAATAATGGCGGGAGTTTCTCGGAGCAATTTAGGAGTCACAGCAAAGTTTCATCCCGAGGTAATAGATGCATTGTACAGGGAGGATGAGACATCCGTGGATGACTGGGGAATGCATGGCTAGGATAAAAGCAAAAGAGAAAGCAGAAAACATGGCAAATGAGAGTGGGAAACCAGAGGATTGGGAAGCTTACAAAGAGGAACAGAGAGCAACAAAATAAGAAATAAGGACGGAGAAGATTAAATATGAGGATAAGCTATCCAGTGATATAACGGATGACTGTAAGAGTCTCTTTAGATAAATAAAGGGCAAAAAAGAGAAGCAGAAGTGGATATTGGGGCACTGGAAAATGACGCTGGAGAGATAATAGTGTGGAACAAATAATAGATGAGAAACTGAATAATTATTTCATGTCATATTTCACGGCGGAAGACATGAATACTATCACAAAAATTTAAGAGAGTGAGGAGGCAGAGCTGATTAGGAGAAGTTGCTCGAAAAACTAAATGGATAAATAAGCTGGATGGAGACATTAATGGTGATCTTCCAGAAATCTTTGGAATCAGGGAGGGTCCCAGAAGACGAGAACATTGCGAACGTGACACCCTATTTGTTTTAATAAAAAGAAGATCTTTGAATTTTTTAACAACATTATTAAAATGGTACAATCTAGTGCATTCTGCTTTACAATATAATAAGAACCACAATTTAGAATTTAAATACAAACTACTAATCTAGTTTCCACACCAGCAAACCATAAAATAGAATATCTTACATTACTAAAACTAAAGAAAAGGAGAAAAGAAAGTAAACAACTAAATAAATAACTAGATGCATATGTTTTGAAAATTATATTAAGTCATAACAGAACCCGTATTGATACAGGATTCCTCCTCTGGGGCCCCCAAACCAGCCAGAACCATCCCCACGGCTAAGCAAAGGCTCTGAACAATGTGGCCTATATATCTGTGTCAATGTAGTTCAAAAGGTTCTGCTAGGTTCTATAAAATAATTCCATCTTTTGGTGCACCATAATCTTAAGGAAGTCAAGGGGGATATATTCTATGACTACCCTGTGCCAATTTGAAAGTCCTGGGACACATTCGGATATCTAATTCACTAAAATGTTTCTCCCCGGACAAAAGGAAAGGATAATGAATAATTTCCTCCAAAGAAGGGAAATTTGGGGACCCCAGAAGTAGAGGCACTGGGTCCAACCCCATCTCCGTACCCAAAATCTTTGTCAAGGCATTCGCTACACTGTCCCAAACATGCGGGTCTTACGGCATGTCCACAGACAATGCGTGAGAGCACTAACTTCTATTTTGCATGTAGGACACATTGGAGATGCTCCTGCCTTGAACTTTGCAAGTCACTCAGGTTTCATTTGAGCTCAATGAAGTATCTTGAATTGGATAGCCTGAGTTCTGTTACAGATAGACATCTTCCTGGCGTTTTCCAGGAGTCCTCCCACATCTCTTAGGAGATTTCTATCCCAAATTCTTGACTCAAGGTTTTGTATAAACGTTCCATGTCCTTTGATACTTTATTACGTAGTTTGTGGTAGAGAGTACTGACCGCGGGCGGACCTATCGGCCGAAGCACCTACCTTTCCCTGTCCGATTTATATGGATTAATTATCAATGTGGTCTTCTTTTGTATAAAGCCTCGTATTTGAAAATAATGAAAACGATCTTTATTAGGCAAACCAAAGTTCTGACGCAGCTGTTTGAAGGACATCATGACATCCCCATTGAACAGATATCCCAAAAAGGAGATACCTCTGGACTCCCAGGTTCTGGTAAAGCATCAGTCAGCCCTGGCTGGAATCCCAACCTTCCAACAATAGGGGTACAGGGGGGAGGATTTTTGTAGGTTACCCTCATCCTGTCGCATTATCCTCCAGGCTTTCATTGTATTTAATAAAATAGGATGTTTACAATGATCATAATAACTCCCATCTTGTCCATAAATAGTAAATTGATCAGGGGATATTTTGCTTGGGAGACCTCAGTATCTAACCAGATTGATTGTGGGTCACAAGACACCCAATCAGCTATGTAGGATAATAGAGAGCTCAACTGGTACCTCTTGAAATCAGGAAAATTCAGCCATCCCCTTACTTGCGGAAGCTGTAGCTTTTCTAATTTAATAAGTCCATTACTCCAAGGAAAGGAGCCGAGCCAACCAAAAAGCTTACATAGCGCCTGTCTCGGCAGCATCAAGGGGAGCATTCTCATAGCGTATAAAAGGTGAGGTAGGCTATTCTACCTAGCCAGGATATCGGGAGATCTTCCTAGCGTTGAAGGTCCTATCATATTTTCTTCAATAAATGTGCATAATTGACTTTATATAGCTGACCAAATGCCTAAGTATTAAAAATACCTAATTAAAGAAAAACCCCCAGTGACCACCGAAAGGCAAATTGGATTCATCCGGAAAATTTGTTATACTTGCAAAACCCCCTCCCCCCCTCCCTCCCCTCCCCACCACCCCGCCCCCCCCCCCCCCCGCACCCCAAAGGCATGGCCTCTGATTTCACAAAATTGATTTTATAAACTTAGAACATGCCAAATACGTTAACCACTGGAATTAAGTGGGACACAGAAGTCAATGGATCATTTAAGAAAAGGAGGACATCATCCGCAGAGAGAATAACTTTTTGCTTACCCAATCCAACCTCTGGAGCCATTATGTTATGGTCAGCTCGTATAGCTTCCGCCAATGGCTCAATCATTAGAGTAAATAATAATGGTGAGAGAGGGTATTCCTGAGGACAATCTCTGCCAACCCGAAAGCTATCTGAACTTAAACTGTTGGTGATCACCGCTGCTTTGGGATCATTATATAATTCTGTAACCCATTTATTAAAGACCTCTCCAACACCAAACCAGTCCAGCATATAAACTAGATATGGCCATTCTACCCGATCGAATGCCTTCTCTGCCTCTAGGGAGACAACTAATCCCAGTATCACTTCCTACTTGTACCATATTTAAGACTCTTCTAATGTTATTAGTTGATTTGTGACCCTTTATAAACCCCATTTGGCCTTCTTTAATAATGAATGGTTACACTCATCCAGTCTTAATGACAACACTTTTGAGAGAATTTTGAAATTCACATTCAACAAGGTTATTGGTCTATATGAAGAGCAGTCATCTGGGGCCTTTCCCTTGTTAGGATTGAGACAAATATTTGCTTCTCTCAGAGAAGGTGAGATTCAGCACTGACTATGTGAGTAATTGTTCATATTTATAAGTGGCCCGACCAATTCCACATCCACTTTCATATGGAACTCAGCCTGGAATCCATCTGGTCCGGGCGCTTTGCCACTCTGGAGCTGCCTCACTGCCTCTCGTGTATTTCCTTGGTTGCTAGGGGGGCATTCAAGAACAACACCTGTTTCCAGGTTAGGCCCGGGTGGGCAAGTTTTTTTTTTAAAAAAGTCTCTATCTTCGTTGTTCTATCCTCTCAACCCTGTGAGGACTTCGAAATAGAACTTTCTAAAGTCTGCATTGATCTTTTTACGATCACAAGTCAGGGTACCAGCACTCTTTCTAATAGACGTTAATGACTTGAGGAGCCTTTTCTTTCTGGCAAGGTATGCTAGATACCTGCCAGGCTTTTCACCTTTTTCAAATGATCTCTGATTCGCCAGTATTATCTCCCTCTTTGCTGTTTGAGTAAGTGTGGGATTCAAGGTTGCCATGAGGGCTGTGACCCGCTGTAGTTTAGCAATGGAGGGTCTATCAATATACGCTGTCTCAGCCGCCTTCAGGCGAGCGACGAGCAGAAACTGTTGTTCTCCTTTTTGTCTTTTCCGGGGCACAGAATATGAGATAACCAAGCCTCATGCGTGTGCCTTAGCAGTCTCCCACGTCACCGATGGGTTACTGGCCGTGCCTGAGATGATATCCCAGAAGGTTTTAAATTCCTGCGAGAAATATTTTATGAACTTACTATCCTTCAATGGGAAAAGGGTCCAAACGCCAATGTCGGGGAGCTATCTCATCATCACTAGTTTTAACCTAGTCATACTGCGGCATGGTCGGAAATAGATATATTACCTACTTCACAAAACAATATTGAGTTCAAAAGGATTGAGGGGGCAGAAACATATCGTTTCTGATATGGCACTTGTGTAGGTTAGAATAAAAAGTAAAGCCTCGAACCTCCGGGTGAAGACATGTCCACACTTCTAGCAGCTACAACTCCCTCCTCAGATCTGCCAACTGCTTAAATCTCAAAGATATGCCCGCAGAGACCTTTGATATTCTAACCACTCCTGGGTCGATGATATAATTATAACTCCCCACCCCTATAATTGTGTGGTGCACCCCGAGAGACACGCTTGGAGAACGCTTCCATTTCAAATTTAAAAGTGTGCACTAGGGGGCATGAAAGATTCAAAATCCTATATTCCTGTCCATATATTAGTGCATTAATTAATATATACCGTTCAGAGTCATCTTTTATCTGGCTTACCATTTGGAAGGGAAGATTTTTCCGAATAAGAATGGCTACTCTCCGACTTTTTGAGCTGAAAGATGAAAAGTACACCTGGCCAAAACCACCCTATTGCAGCTTCGAAAGCTCCTTAGCAAGTAGATGTGTCTCCTGTAGAAGGGTTACATCCACCCTTTTTTAAGACTTGATAATGTTCGTTTCCTTTTGATTGGCGAGTGGCTCCCCTTGACATTCCAGGTGCACCACCAAAACGAATGACTCGCCATGATTGTCCAAGCAAGCCCGAGACCCCACTAGGGCGAAGAATCCCACCCAAAAGACATTGAATAAAAACCAAAAATGATTCACAGATAAAAACACTCTTTAAACGGCTAAATCAAAACAAATAAGAACTACTCCTAAAAACAAATAACATAAAACATACTTAAAAGGAGACTTTCCCCATTGTTCACAGGAGGCACAACTGCCTTCAAATAATCCCGACATAACATCTCCCAGCCAGAGACATGCCCTCGGCCCAGGCATTACAAATTAGAGTAAATAAATTCCAATGTCTTATGAGACAGAAGTTAAAGGTGGATGGCCCGCCCACTTTCCCCACCATCCCCAAGATACACTTAGCAAATCAACCCAGGATGAAATTACATAAAATTACAAAATTACAATCCCAGCAAGTAATAAGCAACCAAATAAAAAAAAAGACAACTAGAAACGTTGCCAACCTGCACGAGCTATAGATAAGAGTCCATATAAAGGATAAGGAATGATCAACACCCGAACTCCCCAACCTCCAAGGAATGATGGAAAAGAGAAAGAGGAAGAAAGGAGGAGGAAGAAAAACAAAATGAGGGCAAAATAAAGTCATTATCCCTTCAGTTCAAGTCCCACAGTATATTTGAGAGCATCCAGGAATTATTTTACTTTTTCTGGTGATCCGAAGTTATGCACAGGTCCTCCATGACTGCAGCACATCGTTCCCAGATATTGCACAGAATATTGAATATTTAAATCCCTAAGACGGTTCTTCGCCTCATCAAATGCCTTCCTCTTGTGGTCCACAGCCAGACAAACGTCCTGGAACTGCATTATCTTGGAGCTCTTTTATATCATGGCATGAGAATCCTTCCCCAACTCTATGGAGGCCTATAGCAGCATCCGTTTTTCCCTGTAATGCTGTAGTTGAACTAGGACTGTGCATGGACGATGGTTCGACCCGGGCCGGCGCACAGCAACCCAGTGGGCTCATTCATCTCACACCTGGCCCAGCTATGACTCCAGTTACAGCAGCTTAGGGAGCCAATGCTCTAGGAAATCAACACACGGGCCTTCCTCGTCCCGTTCGGAAAGGTCAAGCAACCGAATATGTTTCCGTCGACATGGATTTTCGAGGTCATCACTATGATTCACTAAGGTCGGGACTCGATTTTCCAGAGCCCAGACCTGACCCATGGAAGACTCAGCAGTGGTCTTGGAGGCCACGGCCTGTTAATCCGCTCTCCCCGACACGCTGCCCGAGTTTCTCGATGTCTCAGTCATATTTCTGAAGCATGACTGAGACTGACTCGCACCTGGACTGGGCCTCTTCAATGAAGTTTAACAAGCTCCGAGATCAGGCTTGCCCCTGCAGGTGAGTCCCCCGTGGCGGCCGCAGACGTCTATCTTGATACGGGCTGGGGGGGGGGAGGGGGTTCCTCTCCATTATGAACTGCGAAAGCCTTTGCCTTTGGTCATTTGAAAAAGCGTCAAACTGATAAAGCTTGGTGTAGAATGGCCAAGGCTGCTGTGCAAAAACTATTTTAAACAATTTAGCAGATGAGGTGAGGGTGGGTACCCCAATTTGACCGAGTCTTGGGCAGATCTCTGCAGTCTCACACCGACTGGGTCACCGTCCTTTTGGATCTCCCTGACATCCTGTTTAAATAAAGAAATAAAGCAAAAGACAGAAAATTCCAATCTGATCAGCCTAACATCGATGCTGGGTAGGTTTCAGCAATCCATTGTGAAGGATGAGATTTCTGAATAATTGCCAGTGCATGGTAAAGTAGGGCGAGGTCAGTATGGTTTCATCAATGGAAGGTTATGCTAATGAATCTGTTAGAATTCTTTGAGGGTGTAACAAGCAGGTTAGACCAAGGAGAGCTAATGGATACTATCTAGTTGGACTTCAATAAGGATGTTGACAATGTGCTTCACAGTAGACTGCTGAGTAAGATAAGGACCCATGGTGTCAGAGACAAGGTACTAGCGTGTACAGACGCTCAGCTGTCTGGCAGAAAGTAGAGAGTGGGAATATATGTGTCCATCTCTGGATCGCAGGAGATGGCAACTGGTGTTCCACAAGGGAATCACAACTTTTTACTTTGAACATTAAGCATCTAGATGAAGGAACTGAGGGCATTCCGGCGAGGCTTTTAGATGACGCAAAGGTAGGTAGATGGACAAGTATCATTGAGGAGGCAGAAAGATTTAGATAGGGTAGGAGAATGGGCAACGAAGTGGTAGATGGAGTTCAACCTGAGAAAGTGCGAGGTGATGCACTTTAGTAGGATAGAAGAGAGGCATGGACTATTTTATAACTGGGGAGAAAATTCAGAAATCCGAAATACAAAGAGATTTTCACGTTCCAGTCTGGGATTATCTCAAGGTAAATGTGCAAGTTGAGTCAGTATTTAGGAAGGTGTTATATCTGCCATACAGTGTGCTGGAATCTTACATTCAGAAAAAGAACTGAGTCAACTCTTATAAACAATAATATTTGTTTATTGAACACATTTAATATTAGAACAATAAAACACATTATAATACAATGAAAAACACGACAAACCATCTTATGGTTTAATTTAGCTTTGGATGATCACATACCACCCCACTAGAAGTTGACCGGATTCCATGTGGTGAAGTCTTTTTGTTCTTCTGATGGTCTTGGAGATGTCCTCTCTTAAAGTGGTTATTCTCGAGGGGTTTTACAGTAATTCGTATACTTCCAAGTCTTCATGCCTTTTTGGAGGGTGTGGAGGATCTGCCAATAGAATAATCAGGTTTATTTACTCTGATCAATCAGACTCAACCTGGGGTTGTAACATTGATGGCCCAAGGACGGCATTTCATTGTCCCATTCATGTCCAACTTCGTGTAGATATTACAAGTCTGTAGCTGTCAAGTTTGTTGGCATTTGTGGGGAGATGCAGCCTGCCTGGATTCTGTAATGTGTGGATTACCACAGAGACTTTAGTCAAGGCTGCGTTCTACTTCTCAGCAGGCTTTAATCATTGTTCATTTTTGTAACTCCATGGTAAATTCATTATTGTCCATCGTAAGAGTATTATTTCAGGTGGTAAATTTGGTCAGAAAGGCAATCACAGCGGTGGCATTTATTTTCAGAGGGCTTGAATATTAAAACATCATTGGAGTATTTTCTACCATGCTGGGCCCCATAACTCAGGAAGGATGTATCGCCCGGGACAGTGTTCAGAGGAGCCTCATAAGAAGGGTCCTAGGAATGAAAAGCTTAACATATGAAGTTTCTGGGTCTATTCTCGCTGGTGTTTAGAAGGATGAAGTTGGATCTAATTGAAACATACAGAATATTGGGTGCCTGGGCAGCTTCCACTGTTAGGAGAGAAAGGACTCAAGGACATAGCCTGAGAGTCAAGAGAAGATCTTTTAGACCGGAGATAAGGAGAAATGCCTTCAGCCTGAGAGTGGTGAATCTATGGGAGAATGGCAGTTTCCTTCCCTAAAGAACATCAGTGAACCAGGTGAGTTTTTCTTGGCAATTGATTCATAACCACCATCAGCCTCTTAATTCCACATTTGAAGTCAAGCTCCGCTACTTGCTGTGGCAGGATTTGAACCCAGGTCACTCGAACATTATCTGGGTTTATCACATATGAATTCAGTGATAACACCACGAGGCCACTAACTTGCCCAATCCTCCATAGTGTAAATAACTTGCGCAGTATGATATGCCTGTGATTTGGCTTCATGTTATCGTTGACTTCCTTTAGAAGATATGGATGATTTTTTCCCATTATGCAATTCTCTTCGGTCCTTAGTATCTCCCTAGGTATTTGCCAAATTTCTTCATCTGCCTTGCCTTTGACTGTTCTTTTCTCCCCCAGTCAACCCAGGCCAAATCCTTCCTTATGCCAATATAATTCTTATTGCCTAACACTGACACTCTAATGTATGACTCAGTTTTTACTTTTTCAACCTGAATGTGAAACTCCAGCAAGTTGTGGTTACTCTTTCCGAGGCAAAGCTCATCCACCAATCCTTCCTTGTTACATCATATCAAAACTAAATTAGCCAATTCGCTGTTTGGTTCCATGACATCCTGCTCTCAGAAATAATCTCTCATACACTCTATGAATTTTTATTCGAGGCTATCACTGTTAAGTTGATTAATTGAGTCAATTTGCATGTTCAACCACCCATAATTACTGTTGTGCCCTTGTTACAAGCCCCTACTCTTTTCTACCTCAGAAGTACTTTGGGGGAACAGTGGTTGAAAATTACTCTTCCCAAGAAGAGTAATTTTCTTTTCTTTTCTTTTTATTTGCACTGAGACGGATTTCAAATATGTTTTGGCACAAAACACTTTGAATAGGTCTGAGTTCCCAATTGCACAAATATATGTTTATTTTCTTTACACTAACCAAATTTCACAGTAAATATCGAGGAATTAAGAGGGCGAAAAGTGGTCATGAGATGTCTTTAGCAAACAAGGTTGAGGAAAATCCCAAAGCCTTTGTTTTCATATATAAGGAACAAGAGGGAACTAGAGCACTGTTTGGCCAACACAAGGACAAAGGAAGAAAGTTATGCGTTGTGTCAGAGAAAATGGGTGAGATTCTTAACGAGTACGTTGCATCTACCTTCACCAAGGAGAGAGACATGACGGATGTTGAGGTTGGGGTTAGATCTTTGAGTACTCAGGGTCAAGTCAACAAAAAGAGGGAGGAAGTTTTGTATATTCTAAAATGTATTAATATCGACAAGCCCACAGATGAGATCCAACACAGGTTACTGAGGGAATTGAGTGAGGAAGTAAGTGGGGCTTCAACTTATATCTTTGCAGAATCATTGAACATTGGTGAGGTCCCGGAGGACTGGAGAGTTTCTAATGTTGTCCCCTTGTTTAAGAAGGATAACAGAGATAATCCAGGCAATTATAGACCAGCGAGCCTGACATCACTGGTAGGGAAGCTGCTGGAGAAGATACTGAGGGACTTGAGTAAGGTGTTTAATTAGGTTCCCATAGTAGACTGATGGTGAAGGTGAAGTCGCATGGGGTTCAGGGTGTTCTATCTAAATGGATAGAGAACTGGCTGGGCAACAGGAGACAGAGAGTAGTAGCGCAAGGGAAATTCTCAAAATGGAGACCTATGACTAGTGTTGTGCAACAGCGATGCGTGTTGTTTGTGATATATATCAATGATTTGGAAGAAGGTATCAATTGCCTGATTAGCAAGTTTGCAGATGAGACCAAGATTGGTGGAGTAGCAGATTGTGAAGGGGACTGTCAGAGAATACAGCAGAATATAGATAGTTTGGAGAAATGGGTACAGATATGGCAGATGGAGTTTAACTGTGCAAATGTGAGGTGATGCATTTCGGACAATCCAATTCTAGAGCGAACTATGCAGTTAATGGAAAAGTCCTGGGGAAAACTGAAATACAGCGAGATCTGGGTGTTCGGGTCCATTGTTTCTTGAAGGTTTCTTTACAGGTCAGTAAAGTCGTTAAGGCAGCATATGTCATGCTTTCCTTCATTGGATCAGGTGTTGAGTACAAGCATTTGCAGGTCATGTTACATTTACATAGGACTTTGATTTGGCCGCATTTCGAATACTGCACATAGTTCTGGTCACGACATTATTCAAAGCATCCACATCCTGTTGGTAGAGTGCAGAGTAGGTTCACCAGGATGTTGCTTGGGATGGAGGGTGCTGGTTATGGAGTGAGGTTGGGTAGATTAGCATTATTTTAATTATAAAGACAAAGGTTGAGGGGGACATGATTGAGGTCTACTAAATCAAGAGAGATATAGACAAGGTGGATAGCAAGAAGCTTTTCCCCAGATTATGGAACTCAATTACTGGGGGTCATGAGTTCAAAGTGAGAGGGGAAAGGTTTAAGGCCCTAGGGATATATGTGGGAAGTTCTTTACACATATGGTGGTGGTAGCCTGGAACGTTTTGTCAGCAGAGATGGCAGGGGCAGGAACAATAGCATTATGTAAGATGTATATGCCAGATACATGAATGAGCAGGGAGCAGAGAAATACAGACCCTTAGAAAATAGGTGGCAGGGTTAGAAAATAGGAGGATCTGGATCAGCACAGGCTAGGAGGGCCAAAGTGTTATTTCCTGTGTTGGAATATTTTCTGTTCTTTTTCATTCATTCTAAAAATAGCAAGTTTGCAACTTATTGTATGCTACAATTTAATAATATCAACCATTTATTTATTTGACAGTGCATGTCAAATTATTGTCATTTCTAAATCATAGAAATCATAGAGATGTACCGTATGGAAACAGACCCTTCTGTCCAACCCGTCCATGCCGACAAGATATCCCAATCCAATCTAGTCCCAGCTGCTAGCACCCGGCCCATATCCCTCTCAACCCTTTCTATTCATATACTCTTCCAGACGCCATCTAAATGTTGCAATTGTACTAACCTCCACCACTTCCTCTTGCAGCTCATTCCATATACACGTACAACTCTGTGTGTGCAAAAGTTGTCACATACGTTGCTTTTCTATTTTTCCTTCCCAACCTGAACCTATGCCTTCTCGTTCTGGATTCCCCCACACCAGGGAAAATACCTTGTCTATTTCCCCATTCATGCCCCTCATGATATTTGAAACTTCTATAAGGTCATCCATCAGCCTCCGGCGCTCTGGGGAAAATATCCCGAGCCTATTCAACCTCCAGCTATAGTTCAAACACTCCCACCTTGGCAACATCCTTGTAAATCTTTTCAGAACCCTTTCAAGTTTCACAACATCCTACCAATAGGAAGGAGACCAGAATTGCACACAATACTCCAAAAGTATCCTAACCAACTTCCTGTACAGCTGTAACACGACCTTCCAACAATTGTACTCAATGCTCAGACCAATTAAAGGAAAGCATGCCAAATGCCTTCTTCACTGTCTAATCTATCTGTGACTCTACTTTCAAGGAACAATGAACCTGCACTCCAAGTTCTCTTTGTTCAGCAGCACTCCCTTGGACCTCCCCATTAAGAGTACAACTCCTGCTAAGATTTGCTTTCGCAAATTGCAGCATCTCGCATTTATCTAAATTAAACTCCTCAGCCCATTGGCCCATCTGATCAAAATCCCGTTGTAATCTGAGGTAGCCTTCTTCGCTGTCCTCTACACATCCAATTTTGGTGCCATCAGCAAATTTCCTAACTATACCTCTCATAAACACATGTAAATCATTTATATGAATGACTAAAAGTAGAGGACCCAGCACCGATCCTTGTGATGGTCCACTGGTCACATGTCTCCAATATGAAAAACAATTCTCCACTACCACACTTTGTTTTCTACCTTTAGCTAGTTATGTTTTCAAATGGCTAGTTCTCCCTGTATTCCATGAGATCTAAACTTGCTAACCAATCTCCCAGGGGGAACCTTATCGAATGCCTTACTGAAGTCCATGTAGGTCACGTCCACTGCTCTTCCCTCATCACTCCTCTTTGTTACTTCTGAAAAAAAACTCAATCACGTTTGTGAGACATGATTTTCCATGCACAAAGTCATGTTGACTATCCCAAATCAGTTCTTGCCTTTCCAAATGCATGTACAACCTATCCCTCAGGATTTCCTCCAAAAGCTTGCTCTCCACGCACGTCAGGCTCACTAGTGTAAAGTTCCCTGGCTTGTCCTTACCACCTGTCTTAATCAGTGGCACCACGTTCGCCAACCTCCTGTCTTCTGGCACCTCACATGTGACTATCAATAGTACAAGTATCTCAGTAAGAGGCCTAGCAATCAATTCTCTAGCTTCACACAGAGTTGTATGGTAAAGCTGATCGATCAGGTCCTGGGGTCTTATCCACTTTTATGCGTTTCAAGACATCAGCACTTCCTCCTCTGTAACATGGGCATTTTTCAAAATGTCAGCATCTATTTCTCTTTATATCTACATCTCCCCTGTCTTTGTCCTGAGTAAACACTGATACAAAGTACTCGTTTAGTGTCTCCTCCATCTCCTGCGGCTCCACACAAAGGCATGTTGCTGATCTTTGAGGGCTCTATTCTCTCTTAATTTACCCTTTTGTCCTCAATGTATTTGTAAAGTCCTTTTGGATTCTCCTTAACTCTATTTGCCAAAGTTATGTCATGTCGCCTTTTTGCTTTCCTGATTTTCCTCTTTAGCATGCTCCTCCTGCCTTTATACTCTAAGGATTCACTTGATCTATCCTGCCTGTACCTGTCATATGCTTCCTTCTTTTTCTTAACTAGACACTCAATTTCTTTAGTCATTCAGCACTCTATATACCTACCAGCCTTTCTTTTCACCCAAACAAAAATATACTGTCTTTGGACTCTCGTTATCTCATCGTACGCTTTCCATTTTCCAGCCATTCCTTGCCCTGTGAACATCTGCCACCATCAGCTTATGAAAGTTCTTGCCTAATAACATCAAAATTGGCCTTTCTCCAATTTAGAACTTCAACTTTAAGTTCTGGTTTATCCTTTTCCATTACGATTTTAAAGCTAATAGAGTTTTTTGCCAAATAGCTATAGGTCACACACTTGAGTGAGAAATTATATCGATTGATTATATTTAAGTGTGTAAGAATGATGAGTCGATTTGATTGTTCAATCATTGCTCAGTCTGAATATGCAATCAGTCAGAGGTCAACCACTTTGCAAATGATAGAGCAACAATGTATGCATGTGAATACTGAGATTCAATGTCTAATTGTGATCAACAAAATAGTCAGACATGTTGTTTTCCGATTCAAAACAAAATTATTTACGTTTGTATCATAAAAGGTTGTTTGGTGTTTAAAATTTAATTTCAACAATGTAGAATCAACTTAATTGTTTTCAGAGATGGTGCAGTTATTGTTCAGTTCAATAATTACAGATCATACCTTATTATTGCCCAATGCACAAACATGGTAAACTCCTGATCATTGTTCTGGTCAGTAAACCGATCATTTTACATCATGACCGACAATAAAAGTGGATTCCAATCGGTCTGACTTCTGGTACAGTGCTACTGGACCTTACAGCTGCCTGTGGCAGTGAGTGAGACACTGGCCTGCTCCTGAATCTGTCCAGAGAGTTTCCAACCTGGGTCAGGGCAGTCATTCAAATATTCACTCACAGAGAATAGTTTGAAATCCACCTTCAGCAGCAGGAAACTAGCCAACAGGCTATCACTGCTCTCAGTGTAGGTACAAATGCTGTCTAAATTAGGTACCAATGACTGAATAGAAACCAGGTGTTACAAATTCATCATCAGTCAGAGCCTGGCTCCTGGAGCAGATGTATGGACATGGAAGATCAGAATCACACCACACAGGTTACTTATGGTGATGACATCTGGCATGTCCCCCAGATTCCATACATTTGTCGTGTGGACCAGACACTGGGTGAAAACGTTCACAATTGGCAGTCTATTGCAGAATCTTGTGTCTCACAGTGAACCCTATGAAACTCTATCCAATAAATGTACCTTCATATTCACCAGTATCAAAATAAAATTGTACATGTGGGCGGCACGGTGGCACAGTGGTTAGCACTGCTGCCTCACAGCGCCAGAGACCCGGGTTCAATTCCCGCCTCAGGCGATTGACTGTGTGGAGTTTGTACATATTCCCCGTGTCTGCATGGGTTTCCTCCTGGTGCTCCGGTTTCCTCCCACAGTCACAAAGATGTGCAGGTCAGGTGAATTGGCCATGCTAAATTGCCTGTAGTGTTAGGTAAGGGGTAAAATGTAAATGTAGGGGTAGAGGTATGGGTGGGTTGCGCTTCGGCGGGTCGGTGTGGACTTGTTGGCCCGAAGGGCCTGTTTCCACACTAAAATGTATTCTAATCTAATGTCTGTTGATAATCAGATACTAATTCATAGGTCATCCAACAGAATGTATCTGAAGAAACCAGGAGCAAACAGCAAGTCAAGAGTCATTTTGATAACTGAACCTGGTGGATTTTGTAACCACGCATATTGTACTGGCACTTAGGTGAATGCAACAATTACATCAAAACTGGAAGTCTTGGTCGAACGCCCCACCCCAGCTTTCTGACCTCACTCCCTCACAAACCTCACTCACTCACACACCTCACTCCCTCAGAAAATCACCAACTGATAAGAATCCACAAACTCAGTGAAACTTGGAACACAAAAGAGCACAACAAAGGAAGAACCCTTCCGCCCTCAGTGTTTTGCTGGCCATTTATCCTATTCTTATATCAGACGAACCTACATAACCTTCAATGTACTAACTTCCATGTGCCTATCCCAGAGTCTTCTTAACTATCCCTAATGTATCTGACTCTACTACCATCGCTGGCAGTGCATTCCGCCCACCCACCACTCTCTGAATAAAGAACCTACCTCTGGCATCTCCTCTAAACATTCCTCAAATCACCTTAAAGTTATGCCCTTTGTTGATCCTCAATTCTGCCCCGGAAAAAGGCTCTGGCTATCCACTCTATCTATGTCTCTCAACATCTTGTACACCTCTATCATGTCACCTCTCATCCTTCTTCGCTGCAGTGATTAAAGCCCTAGTTCTCTCAAATGTTCTTCCCAAGACATGTCCTCCAGTCCTGGCAGCATTCTCGTAGATCTGCTCTGCACACTCTCGGAGATTTCCACACGTTTCCTATAATGACGCAACCAGAACTTAACGCTATATTCCAAGTGTGGTTGAACCATAGCTTTATAGACCTAAGCATTAACCTCGCTGTTCTTAATCTCAATGCCCCTGTTAATGAAAGCCAACACATCATACACCTTCTTAACAACCCTGCCAACTTGGGTGGCAACTTTGTGGGATCTATGAACATGGAGCCCAAGATCCCTCTGCCACTCCACACTGCCAAGAATTCTGCCTTTAACCCTGTGTTGTGTATGCAAATGCAACCTTCCAAAATAAATCGCTTCACAATTTTTAAGGTTGAACTGTATCTGCCACTTATCAGCCCAGACCTGCAACCTGTCAATGTCCTCTTGTAACCTGTGCCATCCATCCACACTATCCACAATTACACCAACCTTCATGTCATCGTCAAACTTATTAACCCACCATTCCACTTCCTCATCAAAGTCATCAAAAAACTCACAAAGAGCACAGGTCCCAGAGCGGATCCCGGTGGAACACCATTGGTCACTGATGTCCAGGCTGAATACTTTCCATCTGCTACTAACCTTTGTCTTCGATCGGCCAGCCAATCTATATCCAGACATCCAAATTTCCCTGTGTCCCATGCCTCCTTTTCTTCTGAATGCGTCTACAATGGGGAACCTTATCAAACGCCTTGCTAAAATTGTTGTTCACCACATCTACTGGTCTAGCTTCATCAGTGTGTTTTTTCACATCTTCAAATAATTCCATAAGGTTTCTGAGGGATGACCTGCTCCTCACAAAGCCATGCTGACTATCTCTGATCAAACTATGGTTTTCTAAATCATTGTAAATCCTGCCTCTCGGAAGCATCTCCAATATTTTGCGCACCACTGGTGTAAGACTGACTGTTCTATCATCCCCAGGGTTATCCCTATTCCCCTTCCTGTACAAGGGAATAACATTTACCATCCTCAAATCATCTCCCACTACTCCAGTGGACAATGAGGACGCAAAGGTTATCGCCAAAAGCACACCCAATCTCGCCCATCACTTCCTGGAGTAACCCCAGGTATACCCCATCTGACCCAGGTAATTTACCTGTCCTTATGGTTGTAATTCAAACAGTCTGTACTTCCCATCAACGTTTCTACACACTTTCCAACCAACTGATACACTGCTTTACATTTCATTGCTGTATACACTGCTGCCTCCCTGAGTAAGTACGGTTTCCAACGTCCTTTGAATCACAGAATGAAAAATAAAGAATACACCAATTCCTTCCTTATGAAGGGCGTATGCCCGAAATATCAATTCTCCTGTTCCTCGGATGCTGCTTGACCTGCTGTGCTTGTCCAGCACACACTTTTCGACTCTGATCTCCAGCATCGGCAGTCCTCACTTTGTCCATTACTGAGGGCTGTGCTGTCTGCTTATCGAGCAGGGAATTAACCATCAGAACTTCATTGTATGTGGAGCTGACTGCTCAGTTCGGGAAAGTTGCACTTGATGAATACATTTTTTTTCAGAAAAAGAAATTACAGTTAACAAATGTTCATTCAGTGCCAGAGTTACAATTTTGGTACATGGTTTGAGCAGGCTGCTAAGAAATAGTGAATGACTGAAGAACTCCAAGGTACAGAGTACTCCAAGTGTTATATTCCAGCTTATAGTAATGCTGGGAATTATATCAGACAGACTGATTTGATAAGGGAATGAGTTGATACGTGGAGGTGTGACATTTTTGCCATCACAGAGATGTGTTTGAGGGAGGTCAGGCCAACAACTCAATATTCTGTTATACTGTAAAATAAAGGCAGGACATGAGTGGGTGTTGAATAGAAGGTGGTGCTGTATTATTAATTAAGGAGTCAGTTACTGCAGTAAGGAGGGACAATATCTTGGAATTTTCTTCAAATGAGTGTTTATGGGACGAGGTTAGGATCAAAACGACGACAGAACACACTGCTGGGGATACTTTATAGAGCCCCAGAAAGATGAATATACAGGAGCAATTCACTGAGGTGTGTCGGAAATCAAGGACGGAGGTATTGCAGAGATAGGAAAGCAAGGCTGGAGATGTTACAGAGATAGAAAAGCAAGGCTGGCGAGGTTACAGTGATAGGAAAGCAAGGCTGGAGATATTGCAGTGATAGGAAAGCAAGACTGGAGATGTCACAGCGATAGGAAAGCAAGGCTGGAGATGGCCGAGAGATAGCGAAGCCTGCGCATTCTAGAACAGGTTAGTGAAGTATTTTTAAATTCAATAACAGGATATAGGGAGAGGTGTAGCAGCTTGAAGTTATAGAGATAGGGAGGGATGTAGGGGCTGGCAGAATGTACAGCGATCGATAGGTCTGGAGTATGCGATAAAGATTGCGGAGATATGGAGGGTTGCTGAGATAGAGATGGATGTAGCGGCTGGAGGAGATGACAGGGTAAGAACAGACATACACGATTGATAGCTTAAAAATGGAATTGAGCAATCTCTTAATGGAAAAAAAAATATAGAAATCTTTGGAATAGACAAGGCACTGGGAGGAATTTCAGGAGTGAGACCTTGGATTGTCCAATCATGAGAGAAATAGAGTCAGTGTCATAGAGCACAGGACAGGCCCTTCGGTTGACAACGACACAAACAAAAAGCCCTACACACACTGGAAGCACCTCCTTCCTAACATCTGGGGGCAAGGTTTAGATTTGGGAGAGGTGTCCTACAGACTGCTCAAGCAGCAATGAGACATAACAACACCTCATGGTGTCAGATCAAACATTGACACGGAAACCTCCTGCTGACCCCGCTCCCTCAGCCTCATGGTGTCAGATCAAACACTGACATGGAAGCCTCCTGCTGACTCCCCTCCCTCAGCCTCACGGTGTCAGATCAAACACTGACATGGAAACCTCCTGCTGACTCTCCTCCCTCTGCCTAACGGTGTCAGATCAAACACTGACACGGAAAACTCCTGCTGACTCCCTTCTCTCAGCCTCACGGTGACAGATCAAACACTGACACAGCAAGGTCCTGCTGACTCCCTTCCTTCAGATGATGGATCAGTGTCCTTCCACATTGAACAACACTTGGAGGACGCACTGAGAGAGTGGCAGAGCTGGAGAATGTATACTGTGTGGGCCATTTCAAACCCACCACCAAGAGGGGCTAAGCAGCAGCACTGCTGATCGAGATGGTCGGGTCCAAAAGGACACAGCTTTGAGACTGAGTCCGCACCGGGGCATAGGGGAACGACTGAGAGGGAGAAACATACTTGACCTCATCTTCACCAAACTACTGGCTGCAGACACATTGATGACAATATTGGGAACAGTGACTACCGCACACAGTATTCCTGGAGACAAAGTCTCAAAATTGTGTGTGTGTGTGTGTGTGTGTGTGTGTGTGTGTGTGTGTGTGTGTGTGTGTGTGTGTGTGTGTGTGTGTGTGTGTGTGTGTGTGTGTGTGTGTGTGTGTGTGTGTGTGTGTGTGTGTGTGTGTGTGTGAGAGAGAGAACAGATTTCGAAAAGTTCCAGAACTCAGCACTAACCTGTTTGAGGTGGTTCATTTCAAAAAGCAGCAGAATTGTACTCCAGCATAATTTTCACTGTCACTGCCTGGCATATGCTCCACTTTACCCTAATCATCAGGCCAGGGGATAAACTCTTGTTCAATGGAGAATACAGTAGGGCCTGCCAAGAGCAGCACCAATAAATTAGACCTAGCCCCTGCAATCCAGTCCCATGCAATCAGGGTGAATTGTGTGCTCAATCAAACAACTCACTGGAGGTAGTAGGATCCACAAATATCACCTTCCTCAGTGATGGAAGAGCACAACACAACAATAGAAAAGATAAGGCTGAAACATGTCTAACACTGTTCAGACAGAGGTATCGTTGGGATGACCTATTTTAGTCTCCTCCAGATAGCAGTCTTCAGCTATCTGGAGGAGACTGTGTGTGGTGTCTACAAACGGCTGAAGGGATTGGATAATGCAAAGACTGTGGCCATGATAATATTGCATTCAAGATGTTTCTACAGGGATACAACACTGACACCTGTCTGACAACGTGGGAAACTATCTGGGTGTGTCCTGTGCACAAACAGACAAAACCTCAATCATTGCTCTAATCCTGATCATTAATAAATTGATGCCATCTATAGTGGGATCAAGTAGCACTTCCTCAGCTCCAACCTGCTCGCAGAAATTCATTTTGGGCTCTTCCAGGGCCACTCATCCCTTGGGCACATTGAAGCCTGGTTTAACGATGTACAACAAGCAAACACACAGCTGAAACCTAGACGTGAGGCGACAGTGACTGCACTTCACGTCATCATAACTGCATTTGACCAAGTGTCATATCCAGGATTAACGACAAAACTGGAGCAAATAGGAATTGTCTGTACTGACTGAAGTTAACCAAAGTAAGGTGGCTGGGATTGGTGTGGAGTAGTCATCTCAGCTGCAGGACAGCTCTGCAGCAGTTCCCCTTGGGAGGGGTTTCTTAGTAAACCTGTAGACCAGAAATGGAAAGCTGGGGCACCATACCCCAGCAGGATGATAGGGCTGCTCTCTCGTTAGACAGATAAGACTGGTGGTAGTTTAACTGGACAGTCATCATGCCTCAAGACAGGGAGAGGTTGGGTAGGAAAGCCCTTTACAGTCACCTCAATCAGTGCAGAATTGTACCCACACTATTGGCATTAATTTGCATTCCAAAGTAGCCATCCAACTAATTGAGAAAACCAAGTCCTCACTCAGCTCCTTGAGGTAGATATTGCAATATTATTCCATTCAGATATGTTGTTAAACACCTCTGGTGCTGGTGGAAATAGAAGCCAGCTTCCAAACTCTGAGAGAGGGTCAGCATCAGTGGGCTGTAAGAGTGCTCTCTGCTTCAGCCCAATGATTTTTAGTTGCTTCATAAATGACTATAAATTCACAACTGGGGATGTTTGTCAATGATTGGACAATGTTCAACACTATTCGTGATTTACTCAGATACTGAAGCAGTCCTTATCCAAATGTAACAAGGACCTGAAAATATGTAGGTGTGCGCTTAACAGTGACAATACCATTTACATTACACGCGTGCCAGACAAAGATTACCTCTAACAATAGAAAATAGAACCATATCTTCTAACGTTCAATGCCACCACCATAACTGAACACCCACCTAGCAATATCCAGGGGATTACCGTTAACCATATGATTTCATTACCCATTCCTGTGAAGGGCTTATGCTAAAACATTGACTCTCATATACCTCAGATGCTGCCTGACCTGTTGCGCTTTTCCAGTGCCATATTTTGACACATATTAATTCATATAAGAATATGTCTGGGGCTAGAAATCCTGCCGGAATAACTTACCTCAAAGTTTCTGATAGCCTGTCCCCCATCTATAAAACACATGTTGAATGAGTATGTGATTAAATACCTTCATTTGCCTGTGTGAATGCAGCTTCACCCCTCACCCACTAACACTCTGTCGCAGCAATGCCTGCCATCTACATGGTATCTGCAGAAATTTGCCAATGCTCCTTACAACATACCTCTGAACCCTCGACTATCAAGAAGTACAAGGGAAGCAGATACGTGGGACCCCCACCATGTTCGTGTTCTGTTCCAAGCCATCTACCGTCCTGATTGGGAAGTATTTTACTGATCCTTCAGTGTCATTGCTTCAAGTTCCTCCCTAATGATATTGTAAGCCTACCTACAGCACGTGGACTGCAGTGGGTCAGTGCGACAGCTCATCCCCACCATCTCAAGGGTAACAAGGGACTGGCAATAAATACCGCCCAAATCACATTCCATGAATAAATTAACACGAAAATACTGTCCAGACCTGACAATGCTGGACACTGTGCTTTGGATTTTGTGAGCTTCGGCTGGTTGGGTCCAGGCAGTAACCTGTTTGTTGTGAATAGCTGAAGGGATAATCTGCCATTCTCTCAGAGCATCAGAGACATTGACTATCACACCCAAAATTACTAAGCTCTGAGATAGACTTAAGCAATTCAAAATATACTCATATCTGACTAACACACAGTGATTTGTTACCACGAAAACGATAATGAGTGAGTATTAGCAGGGAGAAAGTGAGGACTGCAGATGCTGGAGATCAGTGTGAACACATGTGGTTCTGAAAAAGCACAGCCGTTCAGGCAGCATCTGAGGAGCAGGAGAGTCGACTATTAGTTCACAATTTTAATATAAGGGAAAATAATTGTATATTTTCAAAGTTCTTCTACTTAATAATAATCTGGTCTTGGATGTGAGAATGAGACTCATCATTTCAATGCTCCTTACTGTGAGTTATGCACTGTTTTCATCATCTTGTTGTTATAACAGTGTACTGAATAAATGGGTGGATTTTGTGCTTATTGGACAATCTAAAAGTTGGTATTATGAAAGAACTTTGGATCTTCAGTAAAGAGACGTTGCTGTTAATGGTTAGAACAATGCTGCAAACATGTAAACAGAGATTTCCAGCTCAAGTCATATACAAGGACGTTGGGCTGGGATCATACTGGCCATCAATGGAGCTGTACAATTCTGTTTGGATATTGACATTGTAGAGCTAACATACACTGGATATGGTTTATGAGAGATTCAATGTAAGATGTCATGTGCTGGGGAGTCCATCACCTTTATAACACCTTCATTGAGGATCAAGTCCAAGGTTCAGAATTGCAGAGTTTAGGTGGCATATCAGAAGCGATATAGTTGCAAGACATGGTTGATTACAGGTCGTTGTTATAAATGTTGCACTGCGCCATGTGCTAGTACATTGACCAGTCTTCAGGACCTTCATTCCTGAAGAAGGGCCTGTGCCCGAAACGTCGAATCTCCTGTTCCCTGGATGCTGCCTGACCTGCTGTGCTGTTCCAGCAATAAAGTTTCAACATTGACCAGTCTACTCCCATACACCTCTCCCCATTGTTCAAGTATATCTCTAATAAGTCTATTGTGAGGGATTGTGTGAGTAACTGCCCAGCTCCAGTTTGAAAACTCTCCGGACAGATTGTGGAGATGGCCAGTGTTTTGGAGGTCATGGTGAGGCTCAGTAACACTGTGTCTGAATTCAGGCTTTTCCTCAAAGTCATTTCCAACAGCTTTTCTGCCTGCAAGATAGTGTGTTCACTGATCTGAACATGAATCGGCTGTTTACTACAGTCACTGAATTGTGTAATAGTTAGGTGTGTGCTCTGGTATTTCAGTTATTGTTCACTTCAATTGTTTTCAACTGAAAAATATTGATGTTTGGTTTATTTTAAAATATGTAAGAAACAAAATGATATTAATAGTTCATTATACAAAATTCATACTTCCCACGGACTAATAAAAAAAAGTCAGATTTTGCCTGGAAAGCAGGATTCTGTGAACAGGACTATGTCTCTGGCAACTTCACCACCGTCTCTGGTAGGTTCTGTCCCACTGACAGGACATAACCAGGCTGAGGGGGCAGCTCCTTGGTATATAGTCAATACAGTGCTCAGCATTGATGCTGGATCATGTGGCTGCTAGACTGCTCTGTGGCAGGTTATGAGGGGATCAGTAAAAGGGAAGCATTAGTTAAGGAGTCCAAGAGAAAGAGCATCCATCCAAGGACAGAATGAATTTGGCTGGAGCTACAGAACAATAAGCATACAATTACACTGTGAGGTACAGTCTTGGATATCCAGGCAGTGGGCAGATGTTAAGATGAAGGGGAAAGGTCATCGTGTTAGTATCAGATGAGAAGAAGACCACGCAGTCAGGGAGGGTAGTTAATGAGGCAGATTGGGGATGGCATCATGAGAAAATGCACTTTACCTTGTGGAGAGAAACCCTCCATGAAACTCGACTGAAATGGGACTTGACCAAATCATAAGATGGTTTAGACCTGTGTCTCTCTGAATCAAAATAGGGATGCAGTGTAAAATATTGGGAGTAAAACATTTGGAGCCGAGAATTATACAGGAGATTCAAGTCCTTAAAAAAGGGTTTCACAATGTTCCAGACTATTAAAAAGAGCCGAGAAAAATCCCCTGCCTTATAATTACCCACATTATCCAATCCTCAATGAATGCTGGAATGGTCCCGAAGGACAGGAGAATGGCTAATACCGCAACTTTATTTAATGTGGAGCAAGGGACTGACTGAATAGTTCGTGGCTGGAATTCTGAGACAGTGGATAAACAGTCACTGAGGAAGTTCCAGGGACTCCAGGTCAGTCGGTCTGGATTTGTTCAAGGATGATCGTGTGTAATTAATCTGACTATGTCATTTGAGGCAGTAACTAGCAACTGCATGTGACTTACTTGGATTTGCCAAAAGATCGAATGGCAGGCTGCTGAAAAACAGAAACTATAGGATCCAGCTGAATGGAGCAAACAACCCAGGGAAGTGCAAGGCAAGGCATTTGGGGACATCAACAATAGAGAGGAATGGACAATAAATGGGAGTATGGTCAATGTGGGCAGATAAATGAAGGTAGCTGAAACATCACTAATCTTGTTAATGGAGCAAATGGCACCATTTACTCTATCAGCCAAAGTGCAAAATTTCAGAGCAGGAAACTTATGTTGGAACTGTATATATAATGAGCTCAGTCACAGCTTGTGGACTGTGTACAGTTCCGGTCACCCCATCACATGGAAGGATGGAATTAGACAGGAGAGGGTACAGAGGAGATTCTTCACCCTGTGACAGTGGAAGTGTAGTTATGAGGAAAGATAGGAATGGAGGATGCTGAAACGCGATTTGTTTGGGGTGCACATATTGTCAAGGGGCTGGGTAGAAAGGGAGAGAACACATTGTACCTGTTGGAGAGCTCAGTTATCAGTGGCAATTATTTGATGTAATTGGTTGGAAGATTAGAGAAGTGGTGAGGAAAGTTGTTATTGCACCCAGAGTATGGTCGGGATCTGGGAGTCACACATGGAAGCGGAGTAGTTGCAGAAACTCTCAAACCATTTTAAAAAGCTGCCGGGTTCTGCCCCTGAAGTCCTATATTCTCTTCGGAGACAGAACTAGGGCTTCAAACAACAACGTTACATCTTGTCCGATTCAGACAGTGGACAGAGTGATCTCCTCTGTACTGTGCTATTTTCTAAAGTTTTCAAAGGTTACCAACATCTGATAGGATCAATACGCATGGATGAGGGGTGAAGACAGGGAAGGAGCAGTGTGTAAATTGATTAGCATCACAATAATACTGATCCCATCCTTTATACACAATGCAACTTCACTGTGTTGTCCTATTTATCCTTCCTTTAGAAATGGGGAAAACCTGTGATTATCCCGGTCTGTCGTGGTCACACTGCAGCCCCATCTCCATAATCCCAGCTCCGTCTGACCTGGTTCACACTATTTAAAGATACAATTTCACTGGCCTCGTTAAAAAGTTCCCAACTTCATTCTTGCCCCATTGAAGGCTGCTCTCAATTTCAATTATTGCATATCATTCTCTACCATCATCCTGAATTTTACAATAAAACGATCGCTGCACCCCAAAACGTTCCCCTACTGACATTGGATCCACTTACACCACCTCTTTCCCAAGGACCAAGTGTTCCTGGATTACATGGAGGAGAGCTTACTGCAGGAATATGTGTTCAGATAACAGTACATGCTCCCTTGAATACTTGTCCCTCATGACCCTGCACCACCAGTAACCCTGTGTATATCTGGATAAATTGCGTTTCTCAGTATAACTAATCTGTAGTATTGTAATCTTTTTGAAATGACCCTGCCTATTTATTCTCTGCATCATTTCTTTGGTTGCTGGCTGACAGACTGTACCTCACAGTTTAATTGTATGCTTGTTGTTCTGTAGCTCCAGCCAAATTCATTCTGCCCTTGGACGAATGCTCTTTCTCTTGCACTCCTTAACTAATGCTAATCAAAACCAACACTTCTACCATCATCCTTTCCCTTCCCTTCGATTATTTTGGAATCATTTATACCTAGCAATAATTCACACCAAGGACTGCCAATCCTTGAGCCAGCTCTCGGTTACCAGCTCTGGGTATCAGTATTTCCACACATCAATCTGCATCTGGAAATCCGCTAACTCCGGGTAATTTATGTCCATGCAGAGTATCTCAGATTACTGCTTTCTTTCTTATTCCATCTTCCACTGATAAACTTGTTGTTGTAAATTAGTATTAACTGCATCTCCCCCTATTTTGAGAATTATGGTACTCTCCTCTAATGTTCCTCTTTGGTCCTAAGAACACGCCAAGTTATTTTCAATCCCTCCAAAACACCCCGTAAGAAATTCTGTCCCAGTTATGTCGCATTAGCCCATCCAGCTTGTGCAGCTGCTGCCTTCCCCAGAACACGTCCCAATGTCCCAGGAATCTGAAGTCCTTCCTGCTGCACCATCGTTCCTGTCACACAATCATCTACCTAAAACTCCGAGTTCTGTTCTCACTTGTACACTGCACTGGGAGCATCCCAGGGATTGCTATATTTGAGGTCCTACTTGCTAACCATCCACCTAGCTCCCCAAATTCTGACTGCCAGACCACTTTACCCTTCCTACCCATGTCATCCCTACGAACTTGGACGTGACCTTTGGCTGCTCACTGCCCCACAGACGAATGTTTTGCAGACACGGTGACACTCTTAACCCCCCAATCCTGTAATTACAGACACGTTGACATTTTCTTCAATTTCCTGTCTCCCCTGTGAATATTGTTCCTCCTTCCTTCTCACTCCCCTCCTGTACAGTAAGGCTGTTTATGGTACGACAGACATGGCTGCGACTGCTCTCCCCTGAGCAGCCAGCACCTCCATCAGCTTCCAAACCGGGAAACTGAATTGGGAGGGAGACACCAAGATATTATTTTATTCCCTGACTGTTTCTCAGTGGCACAGTGGTTAGCATTGCTGCCTCACAGCCCCAGAGACCATGTTTCCATTATAGCCTCGGGCAACTCTCTGTATGGAGTTTGCACATTCTCGCCGTGTCTGCGTCGGTTTCTTCCCACAGTCAAAAGATGTGCAGGTGAGGTGAATTGGCCATGCTAAATTACGCGTAGTGTAAGGTGAAAGGGTAAATGTAGGGGAATGGTCTGGATGGGTTGCTTTTCGGAGGGTCAGCAGAGAGTCTTGGGCCTATTTCCACACTGTAAGTAATCTAATAAAATAAGAAGGACCTTCAGGACATAAGGAGGTACAGACAATGGGAGCATTGCAAATTATTGGGATTGTCGGGGCTGGAAGAGCTAAGATGGATAAGGAGGATGAAAAGTACCAATTTAGCACAACCAGCCGCTGTAATTAACAGAGATATAACGAAGAGAATCTGTGCTGTCCTTGAATACAGTTATATACAGAGACACAGATACTGAGGGGTTATTTACTTAGAAAGGAAGAGGTCATATGTGATCAGAAGTGTAAACAAGAATAAAGATCACTAGCACAGATGGGAATGGAAGTTCTGAGACGTTCTGATGAACAATAAGTGTTGTCGGCAGAGGAGGATGTCACATATAAAGGAAGAGCTGCATTGTTTGTATGCATTTACAGACGTGATGAGTGTTGTCGCGCCTGCTTGAGGGTACACAGATAACAAAAGTGCAGTGGCTAAGGAAAGCAGCTCATCACCACCTTCTCAGGAACAACAAAACAAATCAACAAAACATCCAGCAATGCTCATGACTGCGAATGAATAAATAAAAAAAAATATCTACCAGCAGCACTGAGGTCACCAGCAGGAAGGCCCTTTCAGCAGCACTTCACAAACCCGGAACCACTATACACTGGAAGTACAAGCGTTCCAGTTGCACGGGAACACCAGCATTTCCAAGGTGCCCTCCAAGCCACGCTCCATCCTCCCAGCACTGTGTCTGTCCCTACACCCAAAGGATTACAGTGGGTGAGGAAGGCCGCTCACCACCACTTTCTCCAGGGAATTACAAATGGGAAGGTAATGATGGCCAAGCAAGTGATGGCCACATCCCATCAATTAATTTGTACAAGGGAAACTCATGGACTGTTCATGTCCCCTTAGCTTCCTCCACACAACGACATTCCCATCTCGTTCTGTGTCAGCAACAAATATGAAGGCAGTAGATTTTGTCCATCCATCAAATGCATCGAATCCCTTTGTGAAGAGTTTGGGGTCAAGAACTAATCCATTTATTCCCACTTAGTTTTCCGTTAAAGAATTCCCAATCCATGCCAGTACATTCCCTCCAATCCCACATTTGCCATTCTGCTTATCCACATCTGCAGTGGGAACTTGTTGAAAGATTTCTGAAAATCCCAACAAACCATTCCTCCCTTTTATCTACTCTGCTTATTCACAGCCAGACAGGAAAACAAATCCAGCAAAGTTTGTGAAATAAAATTTCCGTTTCAGGACAACATGTTTGGTGTGGATAGAGGATTGGCTGATAAGCAGAAGAGAGTAGGTTATAAAGGACTCGTTTTCACGATGGGAACTAGTGACAAGGGGAACTCCGCAGGGGTCAGTGTTGGGGCCATGCTGTACATGTTATACATTAACAGTCTGGACAAAGGATGTGAGGGGGTACAAGAACTAGTTTTACAAGAATGAACCCAGGTCTGTAATTGATGAAGTTTCAGAGACGGCGGTGGCAGGGTCTCATTCCAACTTACAGAATACTGAGGGGTCTGGATGGAGTGGACGGGCGGGGTGAGTGGGGGAGATGTTTTCACTAGGCAGAGAGACTACGGGCCAAGGGCACAGCTTCAGACTGAAGGACAAACCTTTAAAAGGGAGACCTGGAGGAATTTATTCAGCCAGAGGGTGATGAATCTGTGGAACGGTTCCTCCCGTAGGGAGGGTTATAGATGAGGGTGACATTTACTGAGATAGTGCTGCAAGAGCTGGAGAAGGTTATGGAGATGATTAGATGCATGGAGATACTAGAGGAGCTTACATTGACAGGGTGGGTGATAGCGACGCGAGACTGTAACACAAATAGTGAGTCTTGCAGAATCTGGATTGGGAGAATCACAGGCAATGGACTGGGTTCTCCAGATTGAAAGTAATGCAGGGACCTGAGGGGATTACACAGATAGGGAGAATTGTGGTGTCTCCACATTTTGAGAGGGATTCAGGTTACACTGATAAGGAGGGATGATGAAACTGTCAGAGTTTACAGAGATTGGGAGGTTTGGAGTTGTTTACTTGTCAGCGGGATTTTTTAGGGTCAGTAATTTTGAACGCCGAGGGAGAGTTTAGATTTTATTAAATTCCCTACAGTATGGAAACGGCACCTCGGCCCAACACGTCCACACCAACTCTCCAAAGAGTTATCCACCCAGACCCATTTCCAATGAATGATGGACCTAAAGGTCTGGCCAGTTTAGAATGGACAATTCACCTGACGTGCATATCTTTGGAAAGTAGGAGGAAACCCATGCAGACACGGACAGAATGTGCCAAATCCATACCGACATTCACACAAGGTTAGAATTGAACCTGCGTCTCTGGCACTGTGACGCAGCAGTGCTCACCTGTGAACGACCATAAACTGCAGAGCTACACCAAGAGAGGGCACTTGAGGTGCAGGGAGGAGCACACAGAGATGGGAAGTGTTGCTGCAGCTGGAAAAGGGTCTGGAGATGTTTACACAGATAAGGAGTCCGGTCGGGATGGGAGATGGTTACAGAGGTCATGTGGTGCTATAGGCCAGGAGGCAGGAATGTGATCTGGTCTGCAGAAAGTTAAAGTGATATCATGTTCTCTTGGGGCTTGGGGAAAGTACACAGGTGGGTATTTTGCTCCAGGCTGGAGGATTTTACATGGATGGAGACATTGTAAGTATTGTGCAAGACTGCAGAAATAGGGATTCTTGTATTGAGTGCAGGATGGGATTATTGTACTGGGTGCAGGATGGGATTATTGTACTGAGTGCAGGATGGGATTATTGTACTGAGTGCAGGATGGGATTATTGTACTCAGGTCAGGATGGGATTATTGTACTGAGGGCAGGATGGGATTATTGTACGGAGTGCAGGATGGAATTATTGTACTGAGTGCAGGATGGGATTATTGTACTGAGTGCGGGATGGGATTATTGTACTGAGTGCAGGATGGGATTATTGTACTGAGTACAGAATGGGATTAATGTACTCAGGTCAGGATGGGATTATTGTACTGAGTGCAGGATGGGATTAATGTACTCAGGTCAGGATGGGATTATTGTACGGAGTGCAGGATGGGATTATTGCACTGAATGCGGGATGGGATTATTGTACTGAGTGCAGGATGGGATTATTGTACTGAGTGTGGGATGGGATTATTGTACTGAGTGCGGGATGGGATTATTGTACTGGGTGCAGGATGGGATTATTGTACTGAGTGCGGGGTGGGATTATTGTACTGAGTGAGGGATGGGATTATTGTACGGAGTGCAGGATGGGATTATTGTACTGGGTGCAGGATGGGATTATTGTACTGAGTGCGGGGTGGGATTATTGTACTGAGTGCGGGATGGGATTATTGTACGGAGTGCAGGATGGGATTATTGTACTGAGTGCGGGATGGGATTATTGTACTGAGTGCAGGATGGGATTATTGTACTGAATGCAGGATGGGATTATTGTACTCAGGTCAGGATGGGATTATTGTACTGAGGGCAGGATGGGATTTTTGTACGGAGTGCAGGATGGGATTATTGCACTGAGGGCGGGATGGGATTATTGCATTGAGTTCAGGATGGGATTATTGTACTGAGTGCAGGATGGGATTATTGTACTCAGGTCAGGATGGGATTATTGTACTGAGGGCAGGATGGGATTTTTGTACGGAGTGCAGGATGGGATTATTGCACTGAGGGCGGGATGGGATTATTGCACTGAGTTCAGGATGGGATTATTGTACTGAGTGCAGGATGGGATTATTGTACTGAGTCCGGGATGGGATTATTGTACTGAGTGCGGGATGGGATTATTGTACTGAGTCCGGGATGGGATTATTGTACTGAGTGCGGGATGGGATTATTGCACTGAGTGCAGGATGGGATTATTGTACTGAATGCAGGATGAGATTATTGTACTGAGTGCGGAATGGGATTATTGTACTGAGTATGGGATGGGATTATTGTGCGGAGTGCAGGATGGGATTATTCCACTGAGTGCAGGATGGGATTATTGTACTGAGTATGGGATGGGATTATTGTGCGGAGTGCAGGATGGGATTATTCCACTGAGTGCAGGATGGGATTATTGTACTGAGTGCAGGATGGAATTATTGTACTGAGTGCAGGATGGGATTATTGAGATTGGGCATGTTATCGACATTGGAGCAATTTACACACAGGGAGAGTCGTCAGCATCGGAGTCGGTTTCAAATATACAGCGGGATTATGGGAGGGGTGGAGGCTACAGAAATAGGAACTTTTTCTGGGAATTATAAGAATTCAAGACACTGGCGCAAGTGAGTTGGACCGAAAGGCATGTCTCGTTGTTGTATGACTCTATCACACGACAAGAGGCAGTGTAAGAGGGGGAATATAGAACAGGAAGATCCCAGGTTTCAATGCCACCTTCATAAGGGAGGCCTGGTTTCCCCTCTGTTGTCCTGATGCTCACTAAGACAGCACAGGCCTGGATTGATACCTGTGAACTTCCTATATTGTCAGAGGAAGGCTCAGTACAGCAGATATGAAAGTAAACAAGAGAGTGTGGATTGAGTCTGGGCCCATCATACTCTGTGTTCACACTTCAACACTGTATCTGTGTCATGTCTTCCGGACCAAACTTCGATCCCTTAAATTCGCTCTGCTCTGTTCAATGTGAGTGATCTTACCTCGCTGCAGGATTTATTGAAGACTCCAGGTCTTCATACCCTCTGGCTGACCAATTGAGTTCAATTAGATGATGAATGAAACACCCAGCAGTTGGGAAGTTTATTGAGTCTGGAAAGTCCTGAGATAGAGAAATAGACAGAATGGGGCATTAGACTGATGCAGTGAAGGTTATACATGGAGAATGGTACTGAGTCCCACAGAAATCTGGAAAGTCCCAGTCTCCATCCCTGATCTGTGTTGTCTCGTCTCCCTCGCGTGGAGAATTCTGTTGGCTCAGGATCTGGAGTAGCTGCAAACGGTGCAGTCACCGGCAGCAATTAGACCCACACAGTGACAGATACCACATGAAGAGATACTGTATGATATCACCAGAGTGCAGGAAGATATCAGGATCAAACCACGATCAAGAAGAAGGTGATTTGATTCATGGTGCACTGGGATCTGTACTCAGGGATGAGGGAGCTATCAGTGGGACAGGCGATGGCCAAGTGTTACTCTCACTGGACTGTTCATCCAGAATTTATTACCGGTGGAAGGGATACCCATCTGAAAGCTCAATATCCTTTCAGGAAGGAAATGTGCGATAGGCAGCTAGTCTGACCTACATATGAATCCAAACCCAGAGCAATGGGGTTGACTCTAAACTGTCTTCTATGATAGTCTCACAAGGCACTCGACTCAATGGCAGCTCGAGGGTGGGCATGAAATTCTGGCCAGCCAGAAACAGCAATATCTCATGAGTGAATTAAAAACAATATCGTTGGGACCAGTGTCCTGGCAAATTATGTTGGTGTGTTTATGGACAGGGCTTTAAGGCTGACAGAGAGAATGCAGAGACAGGGTTCAGGTGAAAGGAGCTTTCCAAATCCAAAGAGAAAAGGTGACGCAACGGAATGTGGCTGGAGACAAGCAGGAAGAAACAGGAAGGGACAGAGTTTAACTTAAACTGTACATCAGTGAATTAGGCTGTGAGAGGACATTCTGGAAAAAAGACAATTACAATGTTCTTTTCTTTTGGAATGGACAAAGTGTCTGCAATGAGGTAGATGGACTTGTGACACAAAGATAAATAAGATATAGTCACCAGAAAGATGTGTTTACAGGCGAAACAATAGGTGGAAGATAAATATTCTATTGCTCCCATCCTTGAGGGGTCTCAGGGAGTGCAGGATGTGTAACCCTGACAGTAATGGGTAACAAAGGCATCACAGAGAAAGCATTTGGCCTCAGAAGATGCAGCTGAATCAGCCTGAATGCAAATTCGTGGTAACACATGTCAAAAACACAAGCAGGAGAACAGTTTTTAGGTGGCCTAACAGCATTTCATTGCTCAACACTGTTACACATTCCAATGAATTCCTGTCTAATGCAAAGGCACTGTGATCATTTTGGGAGACTTCAACCTTTGTCAAAAATGATATTCTCCGAACTCCTCTTCAAAAGTTTTGTCAGTGTTTCTTTGAATTAAACATTGTGCAAATGGCCAGGGACGTGACTGTCTCGGATCAACCGTTGGGTGAAGAAGCTGAGTGAAGGAGTAATGACACATTGAGGTATCCTCTGGGAAATTGTAGTGTAGTGGAATTCTGTGAGATGATGGATTTTTAAAGTGACCATAAAGCACATGCTACAATCACGACCAAAGCAATTTACATGTGTTTGAGAGTAGAACTGACGAATGTGAACAGGGAAAACAGTGAAGTGTATGGCTGGAAATGGACAGTGCATAACATTAAGTCATAGAGATGTACAGCACAGAAACAGACCCTTCAGTCCAAATAGTTCACGCCACGCACATACGCTAACATAACCTTGTCTCATTTGCCAGCACTTGGCCTAAATCCTTCTCAACCCTTCCTGTTCGTATACCCATCCAGATGCCTTTTAGATGCAGTAATCTAACCAGCCTCCACCACTTCCTCTAGCAGTTCTTTCCATTCACACATCTTCCTCTGCCTGAAAACGTTGCCCCTTAGATTCCTTGTATATCTTTCCCCTCTCACCCTGAACCTAGGCCGTCCGGTTCGGGACTCCACTACCTCTTGGAAACGACCTTGTCTGTTAAATCTCTCCATGACTCTCATGATTGTATAAATCTCTATATGGTCACCCCTCAGCCTCAAGTAGCCCCGGTCCATTGAACCTCTCGCTTCAGCTCAAATCTTCCAATCCTGGCAACATCCTTGTAAAACGTTTCTGAAACTTTTCAATTTGTACAACACCCTTCCGATATGGAGGAGATAAGAACTACACGCAATATTCCAAAAGTGGCATATCCAATGTCCTGTATACCCAAAACATGACCTCCCAGCTCCTCTACGCAGTGCTCTAATCAGTAAAAGCAAGCAGACCAAACACCTTCTTCACTATCCTATTTACTGGGATTCTACTTTCAAGGAACTAAAAACGTGCACTCCAGGGTTTCTTTGTTCAGTAACACTCCCGAGGACGTTACCACTCAATGCACCAAGATCCTTCTGTATATAAATGTCCCTCAGTATTCTAAATTTCTTCTGAAATTTGACATGACCTAACACTTGCCCAGATTAAACTCAATTTGTCATTTCTTTGCACATCTTTCCAACTGATCTATAACCTCCTGCAACCTTGGATATCCTTGCTCATTCACCCCAACTCCACCAATTTTTATATCATCTGCAATAATTACCTTTGTCACTTCCTTTCATTTCAATGGTGTGAGAATGTGTAACCAGACGGCAGGAAATCCCAGCAAGGGCTCACCCATTTAAGATGGAGAGAAAGAGGAATGTATTCACTCAGAGGGGAGGGACTCTGTGGGAATTCCTGACTGCAGGGGGCTATCGAGGTTGGGTCATTATGAATATTGACAGCAGAGATGGTAAGATGTTAATGAATGAGGGAAACAAGGATTTTGTGGAAAAGGCAGGGAAAGAGTCGGAGAGTATCAGATCAGCCATGATCTGATTGAAGGGCAGAGCATACTCAATGGGCCAAATGGCCTCATTCTGTTCCGACACGTCGAACTCAATATCTGCATTATAACACTATAGGTCTTTGCTCACAAAACTTCGTTAGAATAGAATAATTGGATGTTTATTATTACACAGCATTTGATCACCAATGGACAATTTTGTTGATTGAGATGATGTGATAGAAAAACCTTCTCGTATACATTCCAGGATTCTATCCATTACAGCCCTGATGCTCATTCGTTATCCAGTCGGGAAGGAAATCCTGTCACACACAGTTACTATAGTGCCCTTGCTACAAGTACATTCAGTGTCCTGACTGTAACCATTTTCACATTCCCATCACTGGTTGGTTCCTATAAAAGAATTCCAGCCAATGAGTGCTGCTGCTGCTTGTTCATTCCCAGATCCACCCATACAGATTCCAAATTTTGATCTTCACTTCCACGTGGCTATCTCATTAATGCATTCACCTCATCCTTTCTCCACAACTTGTTGGCTTTTTGCCTAGTCTGCCTAGATCCGAACAATCATTCAATATTCCCTTCTCAGGATGGTCATTCTTCAGCTCCATCACCGGAATGACAGTTCCATCATATCTATTTACCGTCATTCCATCTGCCTTATGGCGGATGCAGGGAGTCAGTCCTCAGTGGTGGGGGGGGGGGGGGGGTCGGGGGGGGTTGAACGTATGGGTAGAGGTTACAGAGATACGGAGGCTTACAGGGTCTCGAGGATGTTAGAGTTAAACAGAGTTACATCTGGGCAAGAATGTTCATGCGACAAAGGGGTTTGTGGATTGGAGGAATTTATAGAGATAGACGGAGCTGAATTACACTCTGTAGATAGGGATAGGGGTGGATATAGGGAGAGGCAGGCAGACTGAGAAGCACAGACAGGGAGTGTTTTAATAAGAGATTTTTGTGTATAATCTCTTCTGACAGAGATATGGAAGGTTGTAGTGATCTGAAGATTTTTACAGATATCAGGCTTCTCGGCTACACAGATAGGAAGGCAATGGAGCATGCCAGGTTTACTGGTTTGGAGACAGTTACATAGATGGAGACAGTTACATAGATGCACAAACTGGAAGAGGTTCCTGTGGTCAGGCGGGTTGGTAGGGACAACGTGAAGTTTAAATTGATTAAAATCGAATATTTGGAGAACGATCAGGAGGTTGCGATTTTTTCACAGGTAAGGAAGGGTTGTCGGGGCTGGAGAAGTTTACCAAGATAGGGAAGGATGGACAGGTTAGAGACAAAACACATTGAAATGGAGGGTGGTATTGGTAGGAGGAGCTTACAGGGATAGACAGGGCTTGCCATTTACAGAGATGAAGGAAGTTAGTATCTACTGAAGAAGTTTAGGGTTAGGGTGTCAGGGATTGGAGAACCTGAAAGACACAGAGAGCATTGTGTGAACGAGAGGAGATTCCAAACAGAGGAAGGATTATCAGGAGTGGAGGATATTACAGAGATCACTGAAACAGTATGGACCAAGATTGATACCTGGGACCTCCTGTGCAGTCTCAGAGAGGACCAAAACAGCAGGGGTGAGAGCAGGACCCTCACAAGCTGGTGGGAACGAAGCCTAGAATGTTGCTGTTCCTTGCCCAGATCTGTATCTATGCCCTGTGTTCCCGGTCGGAATAAATAAGGCCACTTACTCCGCCCTGTGCTGTTTACTGTGATTGACCTTAACGGCTGCAGGATTTACTGAAGGCTCCAGATCTCCCTCTCCTTCTCTCTCTGGCTGACCAAGCGTCTTCAATGAGGTAATGGATGAGACAGGAGTTAGAAACATCCTGATTACCTGCATGAGACAGAAATAGGCAGAATGGGAAATTAGATTGATGCAGTGAGGATAACTCATGTAGAGTAGCACTGACTCCAGCAGAGATCATGAAAATCCCAGTCTCCGTCCCTGGTCTGTGCTTTTGTGGAACGGAGGATTCTTTTGGCTCCTGATCCGGAGTAGTTGTAAGAGTGAGAGACGCTAACAGAGGCCGCACTTAGACCCACACAGTGAGGGATACCAATAGGGGAGGGACTGAATCATATCACCAGAATGCTGGAAGATTTCAGGATCAAACCATGGTGTCAGAAGAAGTGGGACTGATGCTTTGGGCACTGCTACCAGTACTCAGGGAGGAGTCAGCTACTTTATTGAGATAGTATAGTGCAGGGACCAGTGCCCTGGTCAATCATATGACCAGGATTATATCGAGTGCTTGAAACTGACACGGGCGAGGAGGGACAGGGCTCAGCTGAAAGGAATTTCCCAATTCCATGGAGAAATGTTCAAATATTGAAACATGAGGCTGTAGCTGAGGACAAACAGAAAGAAACAGGAAGAGACTGAGTTTACCTAAAACTGTACATCAGCAGATAGCTTTGTGACAGGAAATTATGATTTCAAAAGTTAATTACTGTTTTTTAATATAAATGCACGAAGCATTTGTAGTAAGGGATATGCCCGTGTGACTGATTTCTATCTAATCACCATCATGGAGACGTGGTCACAGGGTAAACAAAAGGTGGGGCATTAATATTCACGGCTACACAACATTATGGAATGTCAGGCAGAATGGGAAGGAGAATAGGTAATTCTCATCGTTAGGGATTACAACGGGATTATATGTGGCCTCAGATTATCAATCATTCGAAGCCAAATTCTGGGTAATAACAGTCAGAACACAGAAGGGGAAGGACAGTATTAAGGCCCCTTTACAGCATTACATTGTGAGGCATGGCATTGGACAGGGATTTATTGGAATTTGGAACAAAGACAGTCGGACAATTGAAAGGGAATTCAAATTCCCTTTCTCATCATCTCATTGGCGGTGGGTCACAGACGAGGCTGACTCTCTCCCACTCTCAGGGGAGGTCTGTAGGTGGCTGTACAGACCGATGTGGCCTTCCACAGACTCTGTTACACTTGAGGCAGAAGGTTGCTATGGGAAGGGGGTGGGTGGGGCGTTGGGGTGGCTGCGAGCTCCGGGTGCTATTTTCTCTTGGATTTCCCTTTTTCCCCATAGCAAGTCTCGAGGTGCTCGACCCCTTCCCAATGCTTCTCCCCCACTTTCGATGGACTTGGCTCAGTAATTTCCAGGATTTACCAGATTTGATTAAGAGATGCTTAGTAGACAAAAAAGAAGACCGAACAATTCTGAAGAAGCCAATATTTTAGAAACATGGAAGTATTTGTTAAAGGGGTCACTTGGGGTCTAGTAGCAGGAGGAGTGCAATAGGAAAAGGAAACTTTGTCAGGATTTAATGAGATGACAGGAACAGGGAGAGGTGAAGGTGATGGAAGTGTTGAGAGTGTTACAGAGAGGGACAATGTTACAAAGCCAGTACGAATTGCTGCAGCTGGTGGTGTTTGCACTGATATCGATGGAAAAATCTATTTTTATTTATTCATTCATGGGCTGAGGATGTCACCACTTGGACCCACTGCCAATTGCCCAGAAGGCAGCACAGTCAGCTGTGGGTCTGGAGTCACATGTGAGCCAGACCAGGTTAGAATGTCAGCTATCCTTCCTTCAAGGACATACGTCAACCAGTTGATTTTTTTTTCCACATAATCCCCACTAATGTGTGGTACAGGCGCAACATGACATCCCAACTACTACTCTCAATGCTCTGTCTAATGAAGGTAGCCATCCCAAACACCTGCTTCACCAGCTTGTCTACCTGTGACACCACTTTCAAAGAGCTGTGTACCTGTATCCCTGGATCTCTGATTGACAACACTACCCAGGGCCCGAACATTAACTGTACAATTCTAGCATGGTTTGCCTTAGCAAAATGCAATATCTTGCATTTATCCACATGTTATTCCTAAACTCACTGTCCCAACAGTACTGTTGAGCCCATTGTACTCAGATAACCCTCTTCGCTGTCCATTTTCCCACCAATTTATTGTCACTCACAAACTTGCTAACGATGATTCCTGTGTCATCATCCAAACCGTTTATATAAGTGATGCACAACAGTGACCCAGCACCGAACCCCATGGCACACCGTTGGTCACATGTCTGCAGTTTGAGCAATAACCATCTCTGAACATGCTCTGTCTCCTTCTGCCAGTTGTATCCAGTTTGTGTGTGCTCTCTGGTTATGTGTGATCTAAACTTACTAACCAGTCTGCCATGCAGACCCATGACAAAGGCCTTGCTAAAGTCCATGGAGACATCATTTACTGCTCTGACTTGATCTATTATTGGTCTACCTTCATACTCAGTCATCATTTTCCACACACAAAGCTATGCTGATTTTTGCTAATGAGTTCTTACCTTTCCAAATGCATGAGGATCCTTTCTCTCAGAATCTAGACCAACAAATTACTCTCCCATTGGTCTCACTGGCCTGTAGAGACTGTCAATGACACTAATACCTCTGCGAGGGCCCCTGCAATTTCATCCCTAGCCTCTCACAAGGCGCTGGGATACATCCGAAGATATCCCAAGGTTTTATGAACGTTTTTGCATTCTGAGACATCCAGCACCTCCTGTTCTCAAATGTAAACTCTGTTCAAGACATCACTATGTATAGTCCCAAGATTCCGAGTTTCCATATCTTTCTCTACAGGAAATCCTCATTGTCCTTTCAGGGACCCTATTCTCTTTCTCATTACTCTTTGGCCCGGGTTGAAATTTGTCAAAATGCCTCTGGAGTTTCAAATATCCCTCTACTGCCATTAGCCTCCCCCACCCTTACCTATTCTGCCATTTATGGTCACACCAAAATATAGAATCCAACAGATTTAAAAATATTCTACTTTTAAAATATCATGCATCTCCAATTGTTTGTAAGTGTCCAGTTATCATTTATTGCCATACCCTTTATAATACACTCCAGCACATTCCTGACTTACTGTCAGGTTAACCTGTTTGGTTTCAGACTGACTGCACAAAGGGTTTTGGGAATCATTGTGTGTCAATCTGAAAAAGATAGCTTACAGGGTCAGCAGGTAATAGAGAAGGTAAGTCAAATGCTGTCATTTATTACAAATGGAATGGAGTCAAAATATATAGATTTCTTGCGAAACTATACAAGGTACCAGTCAGACCACACTTAGAATACTATGAACAGTATGGGTTCCCGAAGGAAAGATATTCTTGTATTCGAAGCAGGTCAGAGAAGGGTCACTCAGCTGATCCTGGAGATGGTGGGATTTTTTAATGGAAAGAGGTGGAGTAGATTGAGTTTGAAGCATTGACATTTCAAAAAATCGCAAAGAAATTGAATGGAATATCCAGGATTCTGAGAGGCTCTGCCATGGTAGATGCCAGGAAATTAGAAAATCCAACAGTACAGCACATCAATAGGTCCTTCAGCCCGCCATTTGTGGAGGTTGTGGATGGAGTGATTTGTGTGGATGGAGCGAAGGATTCACTCAGGGAGGTGTCAGAGATATTGACGGAAGGAATGACTGGAGGAGGTGAAAGAGATAGGGAGGCAGGGAGTGAATGGAGAAGATGACAGAGATAGGAAGGGATGGATTGACTATGGGAGGTTACAGAGATAGGGAGGTTTATGGAATCTGATCGAGATTTATTGAGGTAGGGACGGTCATTCATCCTGTGGAGGCTGGGGGAGGTGACTGAAAAGGGATGTGTGAAGGGGTTGGAGAAGGTTACTGTGACAGGGAGTTTTATAGGCGATGGTGTTCATTGGCAAAACATATATTGTCGTCTTTTCCAGAAGTGGTAAGAGGCAAATGTTTCTAAAGACTCAATGAGATTGCATGCACATGGAGGGGAGTAGGAAGAGAAGAGAATACTGAGATTTGGACTATTTTGTAGAGATAGAAGAGATTTATTATGATTGTGAGGGTTGCAGAGATGAAATGACGTGATTGGAAGGGTATTATGGATAGGATGGCATACAGTGATAGCGATGAGCTGGGAGAGTTTACTGCGATAGTGAGGTTTGTGGTAATGGCTTTTGCGAATGGATGAAATAAGTAATACAGAGGGGTGTAGACTGGATGGTTCTTCAGACAGAAGAAGGTTACAGAAAGAGGGAGCTATATAGAGTGGGCTTGGATACATCCACAAAGAGGACGTTTCAGGTACATGGATGGTTTTAGTGGCTTCAGGAGGTTACAGAGTCAGAAAGGCTAGTAGTGATGGCAGCAGGTAGAGTAACTAAGCATTGTCGTGATAGGAGAAGGTCACAGCGACATGGGGAAGATGAACTTGGCATCAGAAAACTGTACAAAGGGAGGGTTGCAGGAATTGGAGCAGGTTACACTGGCAGGAAAGGTTGAAGGGACCAGAGGAGTTTACACAGATAGGGATGTTTGTTCGGATCGTATGTTTTCAGAGGTCATGTGGTGATGTAGGATAGGAGGAAGGAATGTTATAGGGATTGAAGGTGACAGTGTTATCATGTGCTGTAGGGACTGGAGGAATATACACAGATGGGGGTGGTTGATAAAGGCTGGAAGATGTCACAGTGATAGGGTGGGTTGCAGGTATTGTGCAAGATGACAGTATTAGGGATTATTGTAATGACTGAAGGAGGAGATTGCTGGGATTGGAAATAGTATTCAGGTTGGAGCAGTTTACCAAGGCAGGGGGAATATTCAGCATTGGAGTGGGTTTTAAATATACAGTGCGATTGGAGACAAGGGAGGAGGTTACAGAGATAGGAACTGTTCTCAGAGTTAGAAGCATTCAAGGCACTGGCTCAGATTAGGTGGACCGAATGGTAAGTTTCCGTGCTGTATGACTCTATGATGGGACAACAGAGACTGTAGGAGAGGGAACAGGGAACAGAAAGATTTCAGGCTTCAATACCACTTTCATAAGGAAGGCCTGTTTTCCCCTCTGTTTTACTGATGCTCACTGAGACAGCACAGGCCTGGATTGATAACTGTGAACTCTCTATACTGTCTCAGGAAGGCTCGGGACAGCAGAGCCGGAAAATAATCTCTTACAAGAAGGTGGAGGTTGACCCTGGGAGCTTTGTGACCTGTGTTTAGCATTCAGCACTGTATCCATTACATGTCCTGTAAGCTGATGATTCTCCCCCTTTAAATGTCCTCTGCTCCGTTCACTGTGAGTGATCCTACCTCGCTGCAGGATTTATTGAATCCTTCAGATCTCCCTGTCCTCTGGCTGACCAACTGCATTCCATGAGATGATAGACGACACACCCAGCAGTTGGGAAGTCTATTGAGTCAGGACCTTCCTGGGTACCTACAGGAGACAGAGAAATAGACAAGATGGGAAATTAGACTGATGCAGTGAGGGTTACACATGGAGAATGGCACTGAGTCCCACAGAGATCTGGAAAATCCCACTCTCCACCCCTGGCCTGTGCTGTTGCGTCTCTCTGGAGTAGAGAATTCTGTTGGCTCAGGATCTGGAGTAGCTGCAAGAGGGAGAGGTGCTGACAGAGGCAACAATTAGACCCACACAGTGAGGGATCCCACATGGGGAGATACTGAGTGATATCTCCAGAGTGCAGGAAGATGTCAGGATCAAACAGTTGTGTGAGTAAAAGAGGTATAGCTTCATGGTAAATTGGTATCGTGCTCAGGGATGAACAACGTGTGAAAACGTGAAGTGATGCTCAAGTGGTATTATTGTTAGGGCATGTATCGAAAACGTCAGCTATTGTTCAGGGGAGACAGATTTGAATCCCACTATCAGAAATGGTGGAATTTCAAATCAATAATTTAAAAATAATAATTAACAATCCATAAATATGTATGGAACCATTGCTGGTGTACAAAAATCACAAAAACATGTCCTTTCGAGAAGGAAATCTGCCCATCCTCACGTGGACTGCATGACATATCCACAGCAAAGTGTTTTCCAAATCCAAATCGAAAAGGTGATGAACTAAAACTCTACATCCGGGAATTGGTTTGCGATAGGGAATTGTGGAAAAGAGAGAAAGAACGGAGATGAAGGAAATGGGAGAAATTCAATAACATATGACATCGAAATTCATTGGAACGATTTTTTTCATTGGCCACAAAACCAAATAACGACAAGTCGAGTCACCGTAGGACTTTGTTTCACAACAGCGATGAAATTACAGACTCCATTCGGTTCCAGTAAAAACTCAACTTGCCTGGAATGTAAAGCAACAGTACAGCTGCTTGCAATTTTGCGCGCAGGAGTCGAATACGAACATGACAGCACAGACACTTTGGAAAATTCGGCACTTTGCCACACCACAGTTAATTGCCCGGGAAGCAAACCCATTTTTCTTCTGTTTTAAACAGAAATGCAGCCGTGGTCGAAACAACATTCTAACAAGCGGCGTCGGTGGAGTTGATCAGCAGAAATGGCAGGGGGGGGAATCGAAGCCACGCCGCTGTCGAGACTGGAGTCGAAATCCAGAGAATTAGAACGCTCAGCCACACCACCAGCCGGCCACAAGCCCCATTTTCTTGCTCTTCCAATTGTGCTCCTGCATAACAACAGATGCAAAGTCACGTGAAAAAGGTTTCATGATCCCTCTCCGACTCGCACAACTGCTGGGATGTGCCCGTCTACAATCTCAATTTCGCAGCAGATAATGATAGCCCATCAATCCAGACAAAAATCAGTGGTAAGCGGAGTCTATCTTCTCAGACTCTTTTCAGCTAGAAATGTATCTGTGACTGCGTGAGAACAAATGATCGATTATGATTTGGTCAAATTACCATGAGCTGCTTGACATTACTACAATTTCGATTCTTGCTTTGCTAAATGATTTCACCCTTTGATCGAAACAGGACAACTTTCATTTTTACTTGGAACATGAAACACACCGGACTACAGGGAAAATGCACAAAGCTGAGCAGGCCGTGTTGCACATCATACCGTGCAGCATAGGTTCAGTCACTGTGTCTGTTTTGCAGAATAAGAGTCCTAAAGAATGTTCTCCACCCTAAAACCGGAGGTAGCATTACAATCCGAGAACGACAGATCACATTGTGAGGATGCTCTGACCTCGGAGCCAGTTCGAGATGCCACTTTCCTTGCCTTTTTGCCTTAACCGTGCAATACGCTGCAGAGATGCTCACACCTGGATATGAGCCACATGGATACCAACTGAGTTGGAAACCTGTGTGGGAATCAACGAGAAGCAACTCAATAAATTTTGATAAATTCCATGGTGCTTTTTAGAAATGCAGTCTCTGTTCACCTCAATCTAAAAGGCAGTTTCTGAACATAGTAACAGAAGTCAAAAGGTAATTTGACCTCTCCGGAAGAGGTGCTAACTGCCCTTGAGTGCTTTTTGTTCTCGATGTGAAGAGCTCTCACGCCTGAGTCACCTTCACGTCTCTGGTTGCTGAGTGAATCACAAATAGGAATTTCACCAGAGCTGCAACTGCCTCACTTCCCCACTCGCCCTCCCCGTTTACATTTTCCTGCTCGTCAGTGATTTAAAGAAAAGCAAATGGATGCGATGTCATTCTGTAGCCTCTCTGTCGATTCCACCCTTTCAGTTCCAACGTGGCTTAGATCTCGGGGCGCACCTTAATACGAGCGACGCTATGAAAGCACAGGTCCAGAGGTTCCTCTGAGAGTGTCATTTCTTTCATTGCTGTTGCTGATTGAATGAGCCACTCTCTTGCGAACTGCTCCAAAACATGATTCAGGACTTCTGGTGCCAACTCTCGCACGTTGAATAACGACAGACAGCTTCCAAATGAGGTCTTTCAGAGACGACTTTGTGGGGTAATTTTGACAGACAGACTCCAGCGCATCAGCTTCTTCCCTGTATTTGAACCGGGCCGCCTGCGCAAGGAATGCAAGTGCGGTACTGCTTTTCGTGGAAGGATCAGAAGGCGGTAACTACACTCTAAAACAGAATGGCATATGATCAGAACCAAGTTGGAGAAAAAGTTTACAATGCTTCGCAGAGTCATTAAAAGGAGTTGCATTACATTTCACTACGAGAACAGATTTGTTCAAGCAAATTCGAAGGCAGGTTTGCCAATGGGAAAGCAAGCAAGAGAGCTCCGTTCTTGTCCATGTGAAAGGCTGCAGTTGAAGAACAAAGCAGTTTCTACCCAGTTTCGAACGGGGGAGCTTTCGCGCGTAAGGCGAACGTGATGACCACTACACTACAGAAACGAGCCTCAGTCGCCAATCTTGAGACTCAGGGGCACCCAGCACTGAACGTTGAAGCCCATTCTACCGTTCACCTTTCTGTTTCCAATAGCTCGTTGTTTAATGGGACTTGTTTAATCATGGCTATGTGGTAAGCATGGACGAGATACACCGAAGTATCTGTTTCCACGCGGTGTACCCCAATAATGTCGTGTTGCTTACACCGGCTTTAAAGGATTACTTTTTAGCGGAGCATGCAGTCGCAGTGTGTGGCACAATCATTTAGTCTGTTCCGCTGCTCACCGGAAAGGTAGCATTGTGAAACACTGCAGAAACGAACGACTTCCTTACTTTAGCTCCGACTGACCATACTCCAGGAAATTTTCGCAGATTCTCAGTTGAGGATTTTTGCAGCTGGAAGTTACCTCTGAAACCCTGTTAATTCGTAATGTATTGAGAGAATCTCAAAACAGGAAGCATTTAACACGGAACACAAACAAAACTGGCAAACCAAATGCATTTTCAGACACAGCGAGCATGAATGCTAAATGTGAGACAGTCCGGGGGCATGAGCCATAAAGTAATCTCACAACTAACAACAGGGCAATTCCAAACTACTCTTTGAAACATACTGGAGCCTGAGTGCACCACCACTTCCCAGACAATGCTGAAAAGAGAGAAAGAAAGAACATAATGAGAATGGGCCATAAAATGTGAATTTCACAAATCACAGTCTCGATTAGATTACCTTTCCCTTCCGGTGTCTCCAGGATGGAGATGAGGGAAATGGGAGAAATTCAATAACATATGACATCGAAATTCATTGGAACGATTTTTTCATTGGCCAGAAAACCAAATAACGAAGAGTCGAGTCACCGCAGGACTTTGTTTCACTACAGCGATTAAATAACAGTCTCCATTCGATTCCAGTAAAAATTCAAATTGCCTGGAATGTCAAGCAACAGTAAAGCTGCTTGCGATTTTGCGCGCGGGAGGCGAACACGATCATGACAGCACGGACACTTCAGCACATTTCCACACCACAGTTAATTGCCCGGGAAGCAAACCCATTTTCCTTCTGTTTTAAACAGAAACGCAGCAGGGGTCGAAGCAGCATTTTAACAGGCTGCAGCGTTGGAGTTGATCAGCAGAAGCGGGGGTATTCGAAACTACGCTTCTGTGGCGACTGGAACCTAAATTCAGCGCCTTAGACCGCTCGGCCACACGACCAGTCGCCCAAATTCCCCATTTTCTTGCACTTCCAATTGTGCTCCTGCATAACAACATTTGCAAAGTCACGTGAAGAGGGTTCCACGATCCCTCTCCGACTCACACGGCTGCTGGGATGTGTCCGTCTACAATATCAGTGTCACAAAAGATAATGATAGCCCATCAATCCAGACAAAAATCAATGGTAAGCTGAATCTATCTTCACAGACTCTTTTCAGCTACAAATGTATCTGTGACTGTGTGAAAACATATGATCGATTATGATTTGGTCAAATTACCATGAGCTGCTTGACATTCCTACAATTTCGATTCTTGCTTTGCTAAATGATTTCACCCTTTGATCGAAACAGGACAACTTTCATGTTTACATGAAACATGAAACACACCGGACTACAGGGAAAATGCACAAAGCTAAGCAGGCCGTGTTCCACATCATACCGTGCAGCATAGTTTCAGTCACTGTGTCTGTTTTGCAGAATAAGAGTCCCAAAGAATGTTCTCCACCCTAAAACTGGAGGTAACATTACAATCCGAGAACGACAGATCACATTGTCAGAATGCTCTGACCTCGGAGCCAGTTCGAGATGCCACTTTCCTTGCCTTTTTGCCTTAACCGTGCAATTCGCTGCAGAGATGCTCACACCTGGATATGAGCCACATGGATACCAACTGAGTTGGAAACCTGTGTGGGAATCAACGAGAAGCGACTCAATAAATTTTGATAAATTCCATGGTGCTTTTTAGAAATGCAGTCTCTGTTCACCTCAATCTAAAAGGCAGTTTCTGAACATAGTAACAGAAGTCAAAAGGTAATTACCCCCCCCCCCCCCCTTCTCCGGAAGAGGTGCTAACTGCCCTTGAGTGCTTTTTGTTCTCGATGTGAAGAGCTCTCACGCCTGAGTCACCTTCACGTCTCTGGTTGCTGATTGATTCACAAAGAAGGAATTTCACCAGAGCTGCAACTGCCTCACTTCCCTACTCGCCCTCCCCGTTTACATTTTCCTGCTGGTCAGTGATTTAAAGAAAAGCAAATGGATGCGATGTAATTCTGTAGCCTCTCTGTCGATTCCTCCGTTTCCGTTCCAACGTGGCTTAGAACTCGGGGCGCACCTTAATACGAGCGACGCTATGAAAACACAGGTCCAGAGGTTCCTCTGAGAGTGTAATTTCTTTCATTGCTGTTGCTGATTGAATGAGCCACTAACGTGCGAACTGCTCCAAAACATGATTCAGGACCTCTGGTGCCAACTCTCGCACGTTGAATAACGACAGACAGCTTCCAAATGAGGTCTTTCAGAGACGACTTTGGGGGTACATTTGACAGACAGACTAGTTCAGGAATCCGTGGAGCGCTGTGACACCAGCGCATCTGCTTCTTCTCTGTCTTTGAGCCGGGCCGCCTGCGCAAGGAATGCAAGTGCTGTAGTGGTTTTCGTGGAAGGATCAGAAGGCGGTAACTACACTCTCAAACAGAATGGCATATGATCAGAGGCAGGTTGGAGAAACTCTTTACAACGCTTTGCACAGTAATTAAATGGAGTTGCATTACATTTCACTACGAGAGCAGATTTGTTCAAGCAAATTCGAAGGCAGGTTTGCAGATGGGAAAGCAAGCAAGAAAACTCCGTTCTTGTCCATGTAAAATACTGCACTTTAAGAACAAAGCAGTTTCTACCCAGTTTAGAAGTGGCGTCTTTTCGCGCGTAAGGCGATCGTGACGACCACTATACTACAGAAACAAGCCGCGGTCGCCTATGCTGAGACTCATTGGCATCCAGCTCTGAAAGTTGAAGCCATTCCACCTTTCACTTTTCTGTTTCCAAAAGCTCGTTGTTTAATGGGACTTGTTTAATTTTGGCTATGTGGTGAGCATGGACGAGATACACCGAAGTATCTGTTTCCACGCTGTGTACCCCAATAACGTTGTGTCGCTTACACCGGCTTTAAAGGATTACTTTTTTAGCTGAGTTTTCCGTCGCAGTCTGTGGCACAATCATTTAGTGTGTTCGACTGCTCACGGGAAAGGTAGCATTGTGAAACACTGCAGAAACGAATGACTTCCTTACTTTTGCTCCGACTGACCATACTCCGTGAAATTTTCCCAGAATCTCAGTTGAGGATTTTTGCAGCTGTAAGTTACCTCAGAAACCCTGTTAATTCGTAATGTATTGAGCGAATCGCAAAACAGGAAGCATTTAACACGGAACACAAACAAAACAGGCAAACCAAATGCATTTTCAGACACAGCGAGCATGAATGCTAAATGTGAGACAGTCCGGGGGCATGAGTTATAAAGTAATCTCACAACGAACTACAGGGAAATTCGAGACGACTCTTTCAAACATACTGCAGACTTTGTGCGCCACCATTTCCCAGACAATGTTGTAAAGAGAGAAAGAAAGAACCTTATAAAAATGGGCCATAAAATGTGAATTTCACCACTCACAGTCTCGATTAGATCACAGTCTCGACTGTCCCTTCCAGGACGCAAATGAAGGAAATGGGAGTACTTCAATAACTTATGACACCGTAATTCATCGGAACGATTTTTGCATTCGCCAGAAAACCAAATTAGGGCGAGTCGAGTCACCGCAGGACTTTGTTTCACAACAGCGATGAAATAACAGTCTGCATTCGGTTCCAGTCCAAGCTCAACCTGCCTGGAACATAAAGCAGCAGTAGAGCTGCTTACGGATATTCGTGCTGGAAGCGAGCACTACCATGACAGCACAGACACTTTGAGACAATCTGCACTCTCCGACACCACAGTTAACTCTCCAGGAATCGTACCCAATTTATTAAAACCTCAACTTGCCAGAACGTAAAGCAGCTTGAGTCCGCGATTTACCGTGTGGGAAGCAAACATGATCATGACAAAATGCAAACTGTCCCCCGTCTCCATAAAACCAACTCCCAGTCCTGCTTTTTATTTGAACACGCCGCAGCCACAGAAATTGCAGTGGGGGGACTCGAGCCTAAGCTTCTTTAGTAGTTGAGTTCTGAAGCTGGCGCCTCCGGCACCTCGGCTTCCCTTCATCGGGCTGATTCGGTTCGAATAGTGAAATTTGCTGTGTCTGATCCGCAGGACATCCTGCAGGATTATCAGACAGCGTCATCCTCCCTGTGACATGTACGTGCTGGATAACATTCTGTTGTGTCATGTGTCCCGGCTTTGCTAATATCACCGTTGTTTAACTCCCTACATCCTGTTGTTCGAACTGTGATTCCAGTCAGAATCACAAATGTGTAACAAAACACCTTAGCTGTGCTGGCTCTCCACAGAGATAAATGTGCTTCTCTTTTCGTATCATTCTCTTGCCTTCTCCCTGTAACTCTGCACATTTTTACTTTCAACATGAACATTGAATTAGTTTTTCAACAACTCGATTGAAACTGCGTCTTTGTCAATGTCAGACCCTAACCACTCCCGAGGTGAAAACATTTCTCCTCATGTACATTTTTCTTCTTTTACTAATATCTTTAAAACTCTGCCGAATCGTTCTCGATCCTTTCAAGGTAAGGAGCATTCCCCCTTCCTTATTCCCTCAGTCTAACCTACTCATGTCTTGGAAAGATTGAACAAGGCCAGCTTTTGGCCTTCTTCTCTCCAAGGAGACCTGTCCCAACTTTCAAAATCACCTTTATTGTTGACATTCCTCACATACCACACCATTCTCATCAACCTGTTCAGCGCTGTTTTCAATCATTTCATGTCCCCACTTCCTAAAGTTTCACACCCAGAACTGTGCAAATATCCAGATGGTGGATTTGCTCAGAGTGGGATTCTGTGGGTGAACATCCTCTAACATTTGTTTGACTTCCACCACATGTGGTACTGTGCCATGCCCACTACAATGACACTTCTGACCCCAAAACACAAAGTTATTTCAAAGGGTGCAACCTAATGATTTACATCTTTTTATCAGACAGTTGATAGGACGACCGAGCAAAAGTGAAGTCAAACAACCAAGGCTCGATGGCAACTTGAAGTAAGACATTCTCCCATGCCAGTATTAACACAAGCTGCTGAGCGAAAAGCATGCCCTAGACACTCTTACATTGCCAACACCAAACCAGCTGAGATTCGGTAAGGTCCAACTACATCCCAATTTGTTCTCAGATTTTTAATCATCAAAGTGTTTTCAGAATATCGCCTTGCTATTTTGTCTCCTTGTTCACAGAACAGTACTGTTTATCCCTTCTGCTTGGATTAAGTTGTCTCCATCGGCAGAGTATTCAGCTATTTCCCTCCACCGGCAAGCAGTGTGAGGAGAGGCAAGTGTGGTTACACTCTAAAGCTCGCTGTCACCGGCACAGCCAGTGTCATCAAGTGCTGCGAATCAGCAAGTTTGTTTGGGAGCCTCCTGCAAATATCATTTACCTGAGCCAATGATAAAGATGTTGAGCTGGTGAGTAAGGCGCAAATGTACTCCAGACTCTCCACCCTCAGGTAAAGTCATGTGAGAGCATTTTTTGTGCAGCCTGTTTGCTGTTCAAAATCCATATTCACACATCAATCCTGCAGAAAGGTTTTTGTAACAGTAACATCGACTTCTTTGCTGCAATCGGGCAGCAGTGAACATCTGAGCCCCAACTTTCCTAGATAAAGATAATCCGATTGAAAGTCTCACTCACTGAGAGCTATCCCCACGTCCCTGAGCTGCGGGCCTGCAGACAGTTTAACGCAGAAAATAAGGTTAACAATGAGACTTTGTTTCACCATCAGCCACTCTGTCCGAGAGACAGGAAGACAGACAGCATCAATGCGTGGCGTCACTCACGCGCCGATAGAAGCTGTTCAACCTATCGAGTCCATAGCGACTCTCTGACGCTTGTATATCCCTGTGGTTATTCATAGTTGGTGATGTATGTCCTAATAACGCGGAGATGTGCCTGTATCGCAATTCTGTCTCCAACAAATTGTAAGTCACAGTTTTTCATTTCACAGGGAGAACACTACTATGTGAAACGGCGTGGGGAATAACTGCAGTGCGTCATGCGCATAGAGCACTCTACAACTGATGTGTCTCACCTTCATCAGTTTATTCCCAGCTCTGGCAAGAGATTTCTCAGTCTTGTAACGACCTCCAAGAAGTTGATTTTGTGTGTCTTTAAGCTTCGCTACCTTGTTCTGAACTCGAGCTCATCAAAAGTATACATTCTGAGTCAAAAATAGAACCATATGCAAAATTCCAGTGCTCTAGTGTGACTTCTCACACGAACATCACCCAACCGAGGCGATATCATACCCAAGAGCAACAAGCCAGAACCGCAACAGAAGCATGATCCATAAATCAGGTGAGTTTCCTTGTTTTAAAAATAGGGTTTTTCTGTTGTTTCGGAGGGAAGGCCGCACTGAGTTTTAATAGCAGCTCCTTGCAATTCTGACTTCCGGTTCCCCGGAGGGTGTGCTAGCCACTTCCTTTGCGAGCGGCTCCCATCATTGGCAGCTGGACGAACTCATCTTCAATTGGCAATTAGTGTTGTGGGAGAGAAACATGAACACGCTTTTCAGCCCACTATCAAACACGGGGTTGTGGAGAGCGGGAGGGGGTGAGAGGTAATCGGAGTTATGGAAATTCTGGAAAGCTGCACAAAAGAGAGATCGCGCATGCACAGGACTTAATAATCTTTAGGGAACCGTGTGCAAATAACGCCCTCTGAGACAGATAGAAATGTGAAGAACTGCAGGGAAAGAGAGAATCTCTTCCAGTCATCTGTGTCTTTGTCCTTCTCGAAGTCATAGCGAGGGCTCTGCTGTCTGAATCAGCATGGGATGTAACTGCAGCGTGTCCTGTCGCTCAGGCACATTGCACCTGATGTGCATAAGTTTTATCACGTTACCGCCAGCTCAGAGAACAGATTCCACAGCTCACATCATCCCGGAGTGACAGGGAACAGAAGAAAGCGATTCAGACCATCATCTTACCACCTGCTGGCGAGAAAACGGATGTGGGAGAGCAAACAGTCACGACCAGTGCATGTTCCCAGCATTTACAAACTTGGTCTGTGTGACAACAAAAGCAGGAACCAGGAACTGTTTATCCCGCTTCTTAAAACAGGCGTGAACATTTGCAGAGCATAGAAACATCTACATGCAGTTCGTGAAATGATGAAAAGCAGAGTACAGTTCACAGAGTATGGTCTAACCTCTGGGTTATGGGGTCAGCACACTCCAACTGGGACCCTCTGCTCACCGGATTTGAGCACAAAGAAATGACTCAGTGACAAAATCTGTTGAAACGGATTCTGTGAGGAATTGAAAGCGATGGAATGCAAAGCCCCTTGAGAGCGGGATGTAAATTACGTGTGTAGGGATCGTTTTCCAGACTTGAGGAGAGTGCGCAGTGTTGTTTCCATGTTATTGTCGGGAGCCCTGTCGCTTAGACACACTGCACCTTTTGTACAATGGTACAAAAGCACGGACGTTTTGTGTAGACAGGACAACTTCAAAATCGTTAATAAGGCAAAATGCACAAATGAGCAAAACAACAAAAGCAACCACAGAAACTGGTGTTAAGTGACGGGAAAACCCCCCTCTGCTAATGGAAACCAGCAAAGCGGAAAGGATTCACCCCTTTCTGTATTCTGTCAAAATTCCAGAGACAAAGAAACAACCCAAAAATCACTACTTAAAGTTAAAAATAACAACGTTATTGCTTTTTATTGACAGAGAATAATCAACCTACAACTCCTTTCTCTCAACCTTCTGCTCTGCAATACCTTCCCTCACTCCGACCTCAATAACTTTTACCAAAAGGTTCAAATTTAATAACTAGATCGTTGTCGAATGTTCTCTTTGTATCTTCCTCTGTAGATGTTTTTCTCCAGGTCGGTGTTGATGCTTTTTTTCTATGCAATCTATTTCTCCAGATAGGCACCTCTTGGAGATTTTACTAACATCCTACATCTGTTGGTCTTTTAGCTGCTCTCTTTGCTGTTCTTTGCCGCTCTGAGTAACTCTTCAAAATGTCCGATATTTGTCCCACAAAGCGTCGGACCGTTTCATTGGTTTTAACATTTTAAAAATATCAAAATCAAACTTGATTGGGGCATAATTTAAACTGATTGGCCGAATTCAAATTTGATTTTTATATCCATGTAACACAGTTCTTAGTTGTTTTCATCAAATGTTATGTTGTTCTGGACTGCTTGTGCTAGCCAGACATTTCAGCACCATTAAAAGTACGTTACACCCACAACTTCATAACACCTGCATTTGCCAAGACAGTTTATTTCTCTCAACATTGCTCTCTATCAATCTCATGTGTCTGAGATTTGAACAATCTCTGGTCAATGTTAATCAAAACTGCTTTATTCTCATAACCTCAGATTTAACATGCCCCCTTACTTATGTCTAACAATATTAATTTATTTCGCACTGTGTTACTTCAGCACACGTTGAGAAGAAGTAAAAATGCGAACAACAGTCACCTATGTGACTGCGATTTGACCCAATGTTGCTGGAGCCAACAGATTCAGCTATAAGTGAAATAGCCTTCATCTTTCCTGTACCAGTAATGAGATTGCATAGCATTGTGTTAAGTTTTCATGAGTTGAATTAGACTCAGCATCATTTCACGGGGCGAAATTTACTGATAAAATACACGGGGGTTGGGGGGTTCAATTTGGTTCGGAAGGATATGGTCAGAGTTCCCTTGATACAAAATCGTTAGAGACTATGGAAATGAGATTTACTGGGAGGAATAGGCACGAGAAAAGAAAATAAGGGATTTAATGGGATGGTGGAATAGATGAAGATTTATGCGACATAAATCAGGAATGACTGAGTTGTGTCCTAATGGAGGTTTTCCAGCGGATGTGAGGTTGGTAAGGGTAAATAAGTGGGAAATTACCTCGTTCAGGTGAGTGTATAACTAGAGGTTAGAGCTTCAAAACATGGGAAGAACGACAACGATGTTCGCAGCAGATACTTTTTATTCTGAGTTTTTGATATTGGAGATTACTTTCCAGGCAGAAAAATAAAATTGGAATTTGATTCCAGCATATTTGAACGGCCAGTTGGAGACACACAAGGAGCGAATTTAACAGGAGCAGGGACTCTGGGCTGCCTGAATGGGGAGGCAAAAGTGACACTCTCACAATTTGTTTAGCGTTCATCGGAAAGGAATTGCATAATATCTGCAACTGAACATGTTAAGTGTAAGAAGAGCTGGTGGTGTTGAAATGTGTAGCAGCTGATTCGAAGTGAACTACTACAAATTGTTAATGTACTGAGCTGTTTGTTTTAGGTTTACATTAAATGGAAGCTGGTTATCTCAGTCCGCTGGCTAACTGGTTTATGGTATAGAGTGAGACTAACATCGTGGGATTAATTGCCACACTCTCTCAGGTTGCCATAAGAATCATCATCTCCACTGCTCCTGCGATCTGTAATGCAATTGTGACTCGAGTGAGTAGGGATGGACCTGTCAATGTCAAGCACAATTATTTTTGCCATCTGTTGCCTTGAACATTTGTTCACAATGACCAGGAACGGCACTGAGTCCATTTAATACTCACTGATCTCCTCCCGAAAAATCCAGCGACAAGACTCGTCCTTGTTCCTGTTGGAATCCTCTGTTCTGCACAGCAGCAAAACTATTTGTCATGACTTTACCAGATTCACTGACAACATTCAGTCTACCCAAAGAGATAAATCTAATTCCTTTTGAACGGTTTAATGATCTGTGTGAGTTTGCAGCAAACAGGATTATATGAAATGAGTTTAACAACATTTTCAAGAATGTAATCCAGTGCAGTGTTAGAGATTTGAAAAAGGTTATCAAGCTAAAATATCACCTCTGTTTCTCGATCCACAGATGGTTTATTACCTGGGGAATATGTGCAGTTTTACGGGTAATAATTGATACCTTTCCCAAAGACAGAACAATCCCACAAATCAGAAACTGGAGTTTTAGAATAGATGCTGCTTTATTCGACATTATTCTTCAACTACGCTTCAGTCTGATGCTCCAATAATTCCTGATCAACGTCAGTAAAACCAGCTTTAGATAAGTATTGAAATTACAACAGCGGCATTTTAACACGCTGTTCAGTGCCAAGCGCTGATCAGTTGCTCCACTGGAGCCGCCGGCAGCAAGCCTATAAAGTGCCCTACTCGTACCTCTGGGACCTTCGACCCGCATGTTCTACTTTTGTTGTCGTTCTGAAATTAAAGGTGAGGCAGAGGAGGAGGAACTGATGTGTCCCTGTGACTATACGCGCATCAGGTTCAGGAAATGGGACATAGAAAAACGTTGTGCAAAATAGACTTGATTGAAAACTGGGTTTCTGTGGGTCGCTGCGTTGTTTACAGACAATTGATATTATCTCTGTCACAGGACTTCTCATTCGGTTGGCTTCAATTTAGCACAGAATTCGATTCAACGACACTTCACCTCCTTCTGCAAGTTCTTACAGACAACATGAAACATACTGCACTCATCATCAATCTTCACCATGGCTACATCCAAGGACATGTTGCACAGTTTTCATGAATACTGAAGATATAAGAATATCATGCAAGAGTAAATTGATTTTCAGTTTAAATTGTAAAGTGATAAGAATCAAAAGTGAGATAGATAATGCCCGAAATTCATGTTTATTACCGTGGCCAGAACTCTAGCCAGGAAACGGGAAAATCTTTTGCTGAACCTCCAATATACACATGCTTGCTTGCTCCATGTGTCCGGTGGGAAACCTATGTGAAGGAGCATGCAGTCTGACAGAGCGCCTGGGAGAATCCTCCACTGTCTGATCTAAAGCTACAACAGGAGCTGTGTATTCCAGCTGTGAGAGCAGTGGGATAAATGGGAGGACCTTGGTATTCCGTTGTGTAGATTCACAGGGTCCTCATCATGTTATTGTTTAAAACCCTCTGCCAGAAACAGCACAGACAGAGAGGAATAGGAGGGGGCCATTTCACCCGCCAGCACCACCCCGCCATTTGATATTATTATGGTTGACCGAACACAACCTGTCACCCAAAGGGAAAAATACACAGAATAAACTGAAACACTCAGTGCAACTGTGGGCGGGAACTGTGTTTAGAGACAGTGAGCTTATGCAATGGGATTCTTGGTTGATCATGTTTCAAATGATACGATTCCATCAAAAATCACCACCAAGAAGGTGAGGAGTCTTCTCTGGTCAGTAGCGGGGACGAGAACTCCAGGCGATCGGAATTGATGATGAGTCAGCAGAACAATCATTGATTCAGCTGAAATCTGAACTACACTCCGATTCTGGTGGGACTCAAACCCACAAACTTTGAATCGCAATCTTAACAATGCAGTAGAGGTCCAACACGTCTTTCATTGGGCTGCAGAGCTGCGCTAACCTCCATTTTACTGCACCCAAAGTTACAGTGTTCAAGTCTTTCATCTAACTTCGGTTTATCCTCGCCCCACTTTCCAGTACCTGGTCCTTATCCGTGCATGCTCTAGCTCCTCAAGTGTTCGGCTAAATACTCCTGCGTATTATGATGACTCTAAGCTTTAGCACACGTTCATCAATGAGTTCCAAACAAACAACACTGTCAGGGTGTAAACATTCTTCCTAAATCTTCTCTGAACATTCTCCCTCTAGCTTTTCATCTATATCCCTGGTTATTTACCCTTTCCGTAAGAAGTTTATTACTGTCATACATATCTAATCCCATTCTGTGCACGTTAATCAATTTCTATCTCAGCTTTCTCCGCTCTCAGATAAAGAGCCCCAGACGATCTCATCCATCTTTGCAGTGGCGTGAGTGTAGTGCATTAAAAGCACAGCAGGTCAGGCAGCATCCGAGGAACAGGAGAATCGATGTTTCGGTCATAAGCCCTTCATCAGGAATGAGAATTTTGAGTCGGGGTTGAGGGAGAGGAATGGGGTTGGTGGTCAGGTGATTGGAACATGGACGAAGGTGAGGGAGAATGTGATAGTTCAGAAGGGGGATTGATGCATGGGTCCGGCGACCAAAGCCTAGTAGGGACTGGGATAATGTGGGGGGAAGCGAAATGAGGAAGGTGTTGAAATACACATTTATCCTATTGTTTTCAGGGTCCTAAGTTGGAATATGAGACGTTCTTCCTCCAGGCATCGGCTGGTAATGGAATGACGGTGGTTTGTGCCCGAAACATCGATTCTCTTCTCCTCAGATGCTGTCTGACGTGCTGTGCTTTTCCAGCACTACAATCTCGACTCTGAGCTCCAGCACCTGCAGTCCTCACTTTCGCTTATCTTCGCAGAGGGAATTGCAGGCACCACCTTGGTAAATCTACTCTGACCACGCTCTCGTGTAAACGCACGTTTCCTTCAGGCTGGCAATCAGAACACAACAAAAGCAGAAATATCTGAACAAAACCAGCAGGTCTAGTGGATCTGTGGAGAGATTTTCGAGCCAAACGATCCGCCTTTGGAACGAATGGTATGTGTAGGTGGGGTAGGAACGTGAAAGAAGGTGAACAGGGTCTAAAATGATTGAACTCGATGTTGGTTACTGAAGATTGTACGGTCTGTCAGCAGGAAATGACGTGCCGCTCTTCCAACTCACGCTGTGTTATGCAGGAGCTCTGCAGCAGACCAAACTGAAATGGAGGCATGGGAACACAGTGGGATGTTGCAGTGACAGGGATCTGGAACCTCAGGGTCTTTTTTTGCTTGCAGACAGAACGTAGGTGTACACACGTTTGCCACCCACTCTGTTTTTCTCTCCCCAGTCCAGACGAGATCACATTGTGAGCAGAAAATGCAGTTTGCTAAATTGAGTGATTGGCAGATAAATCACTGGAACCTTATACAATGAGGAGGGACATCATAACCGTGCAGCATTACACCTTCTTAATTTTGTGGAACGGTGCCCTTGGCTCAGTAGGAGGGGGAGTTGAAATGTTGGGCCACAGGGCAGTGTGGTTGATTGGTGCGTGTGGCCCAGAGATGTTTCTTAAAGCGCTCTGCTAGGAGACGTCCTGTCTCCGCAATGTAGAGTAGACCGCATTGGGAGCAACGGATACAATAAATTATATTGGTGGATGTGCCGGTAAAACTTTGATGGCTGTGGAAGGCTCCTTTGGGCCCATTGATGGAGGCGAGGGAGGAGGTATGGGCGCAGGTTTTGCCATTCCTGCGGTGCCAGGATGTGAGGGTGGGGTGTTGGGGGGCGTGGACCTGACCAGATAGTCACGGAGGGAACAGTCTTTGTGAAAGGCGGAATGGGATAGGGAGGGAAATATATGCCTGGTGGTGGGGTCCGTTTGGAGGTGATGGAAATGTCGGCGGATGATTTGGTTTATGCGAAGGTTGGAAGAGTGGAAGATGAGCACCAGGGGGGATCTATCCTTGTTACGTTTGGAGGGGATGGGTCTGAGGGCGGAGGTTCAGGATGTGGACGAGTTACATTGGAGGGCATCTTTAACCACATACAAAGGGAAATTGCGGTCTCTGAAGAAGGAGGCCATCTGGTGTGTTTCATACTCTATGCTACTTTCTCCCCACCCCCTCTCATTTATCTCTCCATCCTTCAGGCACTCTGCCTGTATTCCTGATGAAGGGCTTTTGCCCAAAACTTCGAATTTTATGCTCCTCGGATTCTGCCTGTGCTTTTCCAGCACTGCTCTAATCTAATCTCTGGTTTCCAGCATCTGCAGTCATTGTTTTTACCCTCTGCTCCCAAAGGACAAGTTCCACCACAGAACACACCAGATGGCCTCCTTCGTTAAAGACCGGAACTTCCCAATCTATGTGGTTGAAGATGCCCTCCAACGCAACTCATCCATGTTCCGTACCTCCACCCATGAACCCCAAACCTCCAACCATAACAATTACAGAACCCCCCAGGTCCTCATCTTCTATCCCACCAACCTCTGCATAAATCACATCATCCACTGACAGTTTCGCCAGGGATTCCACCACCAGGGGTAGGTTCTCCTCTCCAGCCCTATCCACTTTCCGCGAAGACCATTCACTCTGTCACTACCAGTCAAGTCCACGCCCTCCAATTTCCCACCCTTACCTCCCGGCACCTTCCTGTGCCACTGCAGGAATTGCAAAACCTGCGCCCACATCTACCACCTCATCTCTGTCCAAGGCTCCAACATCCATCACAGTTTCGCCCGCAATCCACATTTCTTGTCATTTCTTGTGTGCGTTGCTCCCGATGCGGTCTACTCTAAATTGGGGAGACCGGATGTCTTCTCACAGAGCACTTCAGAGAATATCTCCAGGACACCCACAAGAATCAATCCCAATGGCCTCATGGCTAAACATTTCATCTCCCCCTCCCACTCTCCCGATGACATGCAGGTCTTGAAATGTTCATTTTTTGTGCTCCTCAGATGCTGCCAGACCAGCTGCACTTCTCTCCAACACCACTCTAATCTTGAGGGGAATCAGTTGATTGAGAGGGTTTTCAGATATTTTCTATTGTTGACCACTTTAGCAACTACCAGTTTAGGGAACAGCTAAAGGACCGAGCACAAGTCAGGTCACCACATAAACATTTTTTTTTTAAATTGTAAAATAAAACATGGTAGGCTGAAGTATGCAACTTTGCCCATCAAGACTGTTTCACCAATGAGTTTATCACTGATTCCTTTCCAGGTCAGAGTGCTATGGGCCTTGAAGGGGAACTTGCAAATGGTGGCGTTTCGTTGCATCTTCCAACATTGTCCTTATAGTCAGTACAGCAGTTGAGCTTTGAATGTTCTGTCAAATATGCCCACGTGACTTACTCCAGTGCATCCTGTAGTTGGTGCACTCTGTGGCAATTGTGCCTCGAATGAAGCGAATGAATATTGCAGGTATTGAAGAGGGTACAATCAAGTGACTGCATTGTCGTGGACGATGTCCAGTTCCTTAAGTGTTACTGAAGTTACACCCATTGAGGCAAGTGCAGAGAGTTATGTTCCACGTCTCATTTGTGCCTTGCAAACGGTGTAGGATTCACGGAGACACAAGTTGAGTTTATAATCAAAACATGACTACCAAAGGACATGTTTCTGTTGTCAAGTTGTTTATATAGCCAGCTTCTATCTGTTTATTTTTCTAAATACTAGCTCTGTGGACAATTACACGGGATAATTTGGTTACAGTAAAGCCATTTAATGTCAGTGGGATATGATTAGATCCTCATTTGTCAGAGTTATCATTACTCTATTTCGTCCTTGTGTGGACCAATTTGATTCCAGTCGCTGTCTGATTTCAAGTTCGAATTCCCGTCTGTGCTTGAAATTTCAAACGTTTCCTCGCAAAAATCTCTCCACCTGCCTTAATAATATGTAAGGATTCTGCAGGGGACAGCAGAGATTAATGAACATGTTGTCAACACTGGAGAAAATGGAGCTTCGTGGACTGATTGGTTAGGCTGGGATTATTCTCCTTGAAACAAAGGAGGCGGAGTGCAGCTCTATAATCACGTAATAACATTTATACACGTTCAATATTCATGGGATCTTGACAGGGTAGTTACAGGCAGGTGCTTTACTCTCTGGTTTGAGGAGAGCACCAGAGGACATGAACTCAGAATTAGATATTGCCAATTTAATTTAGAAATGGGGAGTAATTTCTTTTCTCGGGGCAGTGAAACCGTGGAACTCCTGACAAAAACTGTTGTTGAGGCCGAGTTGCTGTGTATTTCCAACTGTGAAAGACAGATATTTAACCAGAAAGGCGATGAAGCTTTGTCGGGGCAATGCAGGAGAATGGTGTTGAGGATTATCAGATCAGCCATGAGTTCATTGAATGGTGGAGCAGACTCGATGGGCTGAATGGCCCACTTCCAATCCTACATCATTTTGTCTAAAGCCTTACTTTATTGATAAATTTAGAATTCTGAGGGGATGGGATGAAGTGATAGAAAAGGTTTCCAAACTGATCAGACAGATTAGGAACTAGGCTCATAAGCTCATGAACAAGAAATGTGCTGTGGCCTGGAGACAACAAATGGCACTGGGCACACCGCAGATGGGTATGTGCAGAAGTTGTGTTTGCTAAAGAAAATTGGTGGATCTAATATTGTTGCCAACTTGGCGTCATGCTGGATGATGGATCTCGGTATGATTCACACAGCAAAAGGTTGTGAAAAAATAAAAGTTTCGTTTCATTGGAAAATTTTCCTGTGGTTCCAATTCCAATTGACTGTTTGAAATACTGATCAGAACTTTGTGTGGAATGTTACATTAAAATTCACAATCCCACTGGATAAACTATTGCACCCAATCTCTCCTTACTTGTTTCAATTTCATTCGAAGTAAATTCATAGAAAGTCAAGATGGAATGAAAGGTGGAAAGAAACGTTTGCACTCCTTTTCATTATCCCAATGTAACATACAACAGAATCAAATTGCTTTATTTCGACTCCGATGAGGTATCAATTTATCACAAATCTCCAATGCAATGAAGGACAAGAGCAAGATTCTCCATCCAGTGTATCCTAAAGATGTGAGGTACAAAGGGAAACCACAGCTGCGTTTGATAGAAGTAACAGCCAGAGTAGGATTCAAATCCACACATGCACAATGAAAGAGCAACCTGTCGCGTTAAACTCTGGGCCACTTAAGTCCACGGAAAAGGGGCTCACATATAACCACATCAAGATTACATATGGTGCACCTCGGGGAGAAGAAATTCCCTGAGCAGAATCGAATTCACACCATTATGTTTCTACTTTCAGCGGAATAATAATATCAGCAAAATCCAAGGAATTGACCTCGTCCTTGGAAGGAATACCTTGTCCTTGATTTATTCCGAGTCGGTACTGTCTCAGAATGAACCAGCAAACATGTAATTCCGGTCACGTTCATTCATTTAGTCTTGACGCATAATTTCTTCAGACAGTTTCTCTCTCACGTGAAGAAGTATATACGGAGAGAGAAGTGAAGGTGATGTTTTAGATCGATGGACTTTCTCAAATGGATGAACCTGAAGTGGGTAAAATTCCCGGAAATGCGGTGTTGTTCGTTTCATATTATTAATTTTGCTGCAACTTCACTTTGTTCATTGGAATGATCGGAAGTGAATTGCATTTACATGATTGAAATGTTTAATGTTGTATTGAATTTTGCTCCGAATTCATTCCAGCTTAAAGAAAATATTGATGAGAAAACAGAAGGCTAAATTACAAAACAAGATGCCAGTTTTGATGCTCAGTTATGTTGGCAGATTTCAGTGGGTATCAAATGAACCCAACATCATGGCGATTGTCGTCCCACCTTTAAACCATGGGATTAAAGCACGAAATCGATCTCTAAGAAACGGGTCACTTCCTATTCATTATGGAATTTCTTTCCTTGATAATATACAAAATCTGCTCAGTTCCATTTGTAATGCTGCATGTGAAATATTAATAGAAATCTTTCAAAACTCTGAGGTTTTTTTTTTGCTGAATCTTATTCAGCTGCATACGTTTGCGATATTTCTTTATATCTGAAGTCTTCCAAATTAGACATTGTTTCCTCGCACCTTCCACCCCCACATCCCACTTTTACACTTTTACCGAGCCACAGGTTGTCTCTCTCCTGGAAAAACTCACTGCTTGTGTGTCTCTAAATGTGCCTTTCCAAATATTTTGGAAACGGATTCTCTGAGTGACAGAAATTCTGCTCCCATCATTTCTTTGTCCTACATCGATGGTTTTGAAAGCCTGACGTTCAGAAATATACGAACTTGAAATAGTGAATTTACCACCTATTTACTCTCTCCAAACCTCACATACTCTGGAAAACTTGCATTCGGTTTTCCTTGGTTCAGTTTCAAGTTTTCCAAAATACAAATAACTAAAATGCCATCCCCACTAAACGCCGTCAGCATCATCACTAATGCCTTAGCTCCCCAGTAAAAGCTGGCAGTGTCCTCTCTGATAGAATCACAGATTCTCTACAAGGCAGAAAGTACAATTCAGCCAATCGAGTCTGTCGGGACACTCTGAACAGCATCTCAACCAGACCTAGCTCCCCTCTCTATCACTGCAGGCCTCTGGCTTGTAATTTTAAATAAACCTGCTGCAATAAAACCTGGCATCGTGTGACTGCTGACCTTATCACTGCGTTACCCATTGCTAATTCACTTAACTTACTGAATTCACTCCCCCTGGACACATCGGCGCAATGTAGCATTGCCAATCCACCTAACCTATAGACTTAACAGCAGTGCGACCCACTGAGCAAATGTACCATCACATTGAACACTATCTGTATCATGTGTAATGGCTTTACACACTGGTAAGTCCGCCTAGTGAAAGCAAGCGGCCCCCGTCAACCCGAATTCAATGCATTCAAATGCGGTTCTACACTGTACATCCTCATTAGTGCTGCCGGAAATGTTTCTGCACTCGGATCTGAGTGAGTTTACTCTTTTGTCTTACTCAGATTCCTGCTTTAAGTAAACATATCAGTCAGGAACAACTCTATATAATGGTTTTCATTGCAACACAAACACAATGTGCAGTTTACAGAAATTACGTGCTTGCACTTTCACTGACGCTCTCTGCCCCAGGGGCTGCAGTCCTTCCCCAGCTGATTTAGACAGCACTGTCCTTCCTGTGACATATCCAATCGAGAATGGAAGGCCAGGCATTAATAACCTTCACTGGGGAACAGAGCTACAGGTTTAAAACTTTCACGGTGCCCCCAGCGCAGAATTGAGCCCTGTGACAGGAGGGAACACGAACCACGATACTGTGGAGGACAAAAACATCGAAGGAAGCCCTTTAGCCTGTTGTGGCTGCACTTGTCCAACACAACGGCTTAACGACCTGAATCAAGTTTTTCATTGTTTAGCCTATAGTCTTATATGTTTTGGCATCACAAATTAACATCTCAATTTTTTCAGGTCGGTAGGGTCTCCACCTCTCTGACTCTTTCCGCACATCTACCCAAAACCTTCTGCCTTTTCCCGAAATCTCTTGGCCCCAGTGTTCGATCCCTCCATCAATAACAAACGTTTTTTTCAGTCTATATTATCCAAATCCCTCATTATTTTGTACATCTCAGTCATATCTTCTCCAATCTCTTCTGCTCAGCGACAAACAACCCCAGTCTGTCCAATCTCTCGACATAACTGAAACTCTTCAGCCCAGACAATATCCCATTGAATCTCTCCTGCAACGTTCCCAGTGCGATCACATCATTGCTATACTGTGAATTGCAGAACTGCACACAGTAATCTAGTTGGAGCCGAATTAACTTTTTTTTCTATTCTGTTACAGTATGAGGGCGTCGCTGGCTCGGCAGTATTGATTGTGATCCCTAATTGCACAGTGGGCAGTTGACACTCAACTGTATTGCAGTGAGTCTGGAGTCACATTGAGGCCCGACCAGGTAAGAATGGCAGGTTCCTTCTTCAAAGGACGTCAGTGAACCCGATTGTTTTATTTTTTCAACAATTGACCATGGATTCGTAGGTGTTATTAGATTCGTAATTCCAGATATTTATTGAATCTCAATTCTAACACCTGGCATGGTTGGAGTCAAACCCGGGTCCCTGGTTCGTTTGCTTATTTTCTGAATTAACAGTCTAGTGGTAATAGTGCTCAGCCATTGCAGAAAACCCATGAAACTAATCTTTCTCAATGAAGTCACTTTTCCTCGATATTGTCTTGTGTCATTTTCCTGAGCTTGACTCCCAATAATCGCAAGTCCATATCAGTAAAAGCTGCTACCTGAGGATTGGCCTCACAACAGTGGTAAGCAAATGAAGCAACTGGTCTGCAGGTCCCTATGGTGGGGTTGGGGCACGTTCACCCAGCAACAGTGACCGCAGCAGCACAGAGTTAAGAGTATCAATGTGCGAGTCAGTGTTTGATTCTGCAGTGCCTTAATGAAATAGGAAATGACTTCACAACCACATGATGAAAGAGCAGCGCTCCCAAAACTAGTGCCCAGTTAAACCTGTTAGACTGTAACCTGGTGTTGTGTGATTTTTAACTTTGTACACCATAGTCGAACACTGACATCTCTAAATTAATGAAATGGGGGTGTGGGACGGAAAGTTCGGTTAGTGATCGAAGGAGGGAGAGAAATCTCTGAGAACGGGTGGATTTGAATTCGGACATATGAAACACAGAGATGTGAGCGAGCAGAATTTGAAGGGAAAAGATAATCACCTTTGGAGAAAATTACCATGTTCAAACAACTGATTCCTTCGTGTTTCACAAAAACTGGGACAGATAGAGCAATTAGTACCGTGACTCGGATTCGAACCGAGGTTACTGCGGCCACAACGCAGAGTACTAACCACTATACGATCACGGCGTCCCACAGACGCGCACACGAGCACCATGCAATAAGTACTGTATCATAGGAAATGTTAGGCAGCGCACCAAATGCACAATGTCAGTGATGAGCGAACAGTGGCAGAAATGTGGGAACTCAGAATGGGCTGACCGTTTAATATCGGTTCCACCAGTGGCTGTGGTGATTCCATTATTTATATGCTGTTGGCTGAGATAAATAGATTTCTCGAAAACATCAAAAACTCCGGGGACAGTGCAGGTGTTGTTGAAATGTATGCTTCAATAGTAATGCAGTTTAACATCGGCTATTTCACCAGTTTCCCCACACAAGGCAGTAACCAACGCTGCCACATAGTCCCAATTTCCAGCCCCAGAATCAGAGGAATTGAGTGGCGCAGTCGCGAAGATCCAACTGGAAGTCGGGATGGGAATGAGGTCGCAGAGATACTCGAAAACTCCAGTGACACAACCGGTGAATGCACGGTATTTCTATGACGGTTTAGAGGCGCAAGTAATTCCGAGGTTGGGAGTGCTCATGGTCAAAGGCGGGACAGAAGGTAAAATTTTTTCCCGTTTATAGCAATCGACAGTGCATCTTGCTGAGAGAGATGAGTGCCACAACTGGAGCGAGGGCGGCTGGTTTGAAGTTTGAACTTGCTTCACTATCACCAACTTGCCTGGAATGAATTGCTTTCACCATTTTTATTTCCAATTGTTGAATATCTCCCTGCAGTCTGCGGCTTTCTTCCTCATTGTTAATTGCATGACTAACTGTTGTATGATCTGCACACTGCTAAATCACGGCCACTACAAGTAAATATGAATCATTGATCTATATGAGAAAACAGTGGAACTCACTGCAGGAATGATTCGTAGGTTTGCAGGCGACGCCAGAATTGTAGACAGTAAGGAAGATTATCGAAGTTTCAAAAGGATCTTCATCCAATGAGTCGTTGGACTGAAAAATGTAACATGGAGTTCAATCTGGATAAATGTGTTGCATTTTGGTACAACAACAAGTTGCGTAGTGTTGAAGAACACGGAAGCTCGGGGTGCAGGTGCATAATTCCTTGTAGTTTTCATCACCTACAGATAACGTGGTTCAAAGGCATTTAACATACTTCCCTTCATTGTTCAGTCCTTCGTGTATTGGAGTCGGGACGTTATGTTGAAGCTTTGCAGGACATTGATGAGGCCTCTTCAGCAGTATTATGTCCAGTTCCGGTCGCCCAGTTGTAGGAATGATATTATTCAGCTGGAACAGTTTCAAAAAAGTATGCACGCATGTTGCTGTGTGTGGAAGGTTTGAGTTATAATGAAAGGCTGGATAAGCTGAGACTATTTTCAGCTTCGAGATCGGGGTGCTGGAAAACCACAACAGCTAAGGCAGCATCCCAGGAGCAGGAGAATTTTTTTTTTGCGCAACTGTTCTTCATCAGGCTCTTCCCCGAAATGTCGATTCTCTCGCTCCTCAAATGCTGCATGACCTGTTGTGCATCCCAGCACAACACTCTGGATTCTGATCTCTCATCTGCAGTTCTCACTGTCTCCTAGTTGAGACTGTTTTCACTCTAGGTTAGGGGTTTGAACGGCGACCTGACAGAATTTGGGAGAAGATTTGTAGCTCGGATGCTCGTTGTTGTGGTCCTGTTCGCCGAGCTGGAAATTTTTGTTGCAGACGTTTCATCCCCTGTCTTGGTGACATCCTCAGTGCTTGGGAGCCCTCTGTGAAGCGCTTCTGTGGTGTTTCCTCCGGCATTTATAGTCGCCTGTCCCTGCCGCTTCCGGTTGTCAGTCCGGCACACTGCAGCACACCAGAACTGCAAAAAGAGGAAGAGGAACACATGTACAAGGTATTCGCCAAAAACGGATACGCGCGCAACTTCATCAACAGATGCCTTAGAGAATGACAACGGAACGAGGACATACCGCAACCCAAAGGACGAGCCACACTACCATTCATCAGGAGCATTTCAGAACTGACAGCCAGACTACTGCGACCACTCGGACTTATAACAGCACACAAACCAACAGCCACCCTCAGACAACAACTCACCAGAACGAAGGACCTGATACCCAGCATGAGCAAAACTAATGTAGTGTACAAAATCCCATGCAAGGACTGCACAAAACACTGTATAGGACAAACAGGAAGACAGCTAACGATCTGCATCCATGAACATCAACGAGCAACGAAACGACACGACCAGCTATCCTTAGTAGCCACACACGCAGACGACAAGCAACATGATTTCGACTGGGACAACACTACCATTATAGGGCAAGCCAAACAAAGAACAGCCAGGGAATTCCTAGAAGCATGGCACTCATCCACAAACTCCATCAACAAACACATCGACCTGGACCCAATTTACAGGCCACTACAGCGGACAGCTGAAACTGACAACCGGAAGCGGCAGGGACAGGCCACTATAAATGCCGGAGGAAACACCACATAAGCGCTTCACAGGAGGCTCCCAAACACTGAGGATGTCACCTAGACAGGGGACGAAACGTTTGCAACAAAAATTTCCAGCTCGGCGAACAGAACCACAACAACCTGACAGAAATTTATGAATTATTGAGAGGCAAGTTAGAGTTAACGATAGCTGCCTTTTCTCAGGATGGGGATTTCAAGGTCAGAAGGCATATGTTTAAGATGAAAAGACAGAGTTTATTTTTTAAAGTCATGGGAGGCTTTTTTTAAGGAAGGTGTTTTACGTGTGCAATTAACTTGCTGAGGAAGTGATGGATGAGCGTATGTTTGCAACATTTAATGGACAATTGATTCAAAATATGAATGGGAAAGTGGGATTTTTAAAATAAATTTATTCATGCCTAGTACATCAGTTATTTCCCATGGAACATTTAAGAGTCAACCGCGGTATTATACATCTGGAGTCACCTGTGGGAAAGAGCAGCTGCATATGACAATTTGCTTCCCGAACTGGCATGAGTGAATCAGATGGGATTTTCCACACAACTGATTTAGGTCATCACGAGATTCTTCAATTCCAGGTGCTTATTGAATTCAAACTCCACCATCTGTCATGCCAGGACCTTAACTCTTTGTCCTCAAAATATTACCTGGTTTTTTTGATTAACAACACAGTAATAAAACTATAAGGGCATTATAACCACCCAACGGGTACAGGAGGAGGCGGATGGGAGTAGATTAGTTTGGCAGTATGTTCAGCATGGATTGGTTGCACTGACGGGCCTGTATGCCTTCATGCTGTATGACTCTATGATTGACGCTATGGAGCAAATATCTGGTTGGGATTAACAGCAGCATTGACAGCATAATCGAACACCTGATGGGATATGTAATCCTGCTGGAGTCTCGAAATTGTTTTGATCAGTCATCCCTTCCCACACACGGGACTGGTGAACGGCCTCTCCCCAGTGTTACTGATTAAATGAGTTTCCATTTCTGTGGTTAATTGAATCCCTTCCAGCAGTTCCCACATTGCCCTGCTTTCTCTGCGGTATCAGTGTCCTTTTTTCTACACAGGGTGAACGATCCTTTCACATTGTGTCCACACAGGTACAAATCCCGTTTTCCATGTTGTTAATGTGTTTTCATTCTTCCTTATTCACCCACAGGGTGTGAGTATCACTGGTCAGGACAACGCTTATTTTTCGCCCCTCGTTCGTTGCTGTCTGGCTACACCACAAACCTGGGTGCGATCCCAGCCTCGGGTGTCTGTCTGTGGGCAGTCTGCACATTCTCTGTGTGTTTGCGTTTTTATTTCTCCCTCTGACCAAAGGTGTGCCTGTTACAGGGATCAACAATGGGAAATGCAGGCTTATGAGGCAGGGAATACCCTGGGGTCTGGTGGGATGCGCTTCCGATGTACCCTGTGAACTGGAAGGGCCGACAAGCCTGCTTCCCCACATGATGGGGATTCCTGAATTAAGGGTCAGCTCATGTTTTTTTTCTGGTCCTGGAGTCTCTCGTAGGCCGGACTGGGTGAAGATGGTTGAATCCCCTGCATAAGGGACATGAATGAATGAGATTGCAGGAAATTTAAATCATGATCTCTGTTCCTGAGGTCAGTCTTGCATTTCAGGTTTTATTCGTCGAACGTAAACATCACCTTTTCCGTGTTCCAGTCGACAAGGATGACTAGTTTAAAATATCACCCCCAACACCAACTTCCCCAGGTTGAAGCCTTGACTGTGTAGAATAAACTGATACTGAGCAAAGGCGAGCAAATGTAGCTGCCACCGCCAGTATCGGAAACACAGATCCAAATAGCAAAATCATCTTTTAAACCCACCACTGCAAAGTTAAGGGCTCATCACGCTCCACTTGTGCCACTCAGCTGTCTTCAAAAGATGCACCGGAAATCGCTATGGTAGTATAAACGGGGACAACTATTCCCTTGATCGGGACCATACTCAACCTAGGAATTTTCATGCGCCTCTATTCCATCATAGAAGGACCCCACTGTCACCTATTGCATCACTGGAACCAGAGAGTTTCATCGCGCTCTCATCCCATCCCCATTTCCGGTTGGATCTGGGAGGCTGTGCCACAGTTTCCCTGATTCCGAGGCTGTGAACTGGGATAATCTGCAACACTGGTTATTGCCTTGAGGAAGCTTGTGAAGTCGCCGATGTTGAGCTAAAATGCCACTGCTAAAATATCCTGTACTGTCCCCAGAGTCTTTGATGTTTGGCGAAATCTATCAATCTCAGTTTTCAACATTCTCATTCAAGTATCTCCACAGCCTCTGAAGACATCGAATTTAAAGATTCAACTCATTCTCAGTTCCCACATGCCTGTCACTGTTCGCTGAGTACTGATATTGTACATTTGCTGTTTTTCCGAACATTTCCTCTGCTAGTATACTTCTTGCTGCTTGCAAGCATCCTGTTCTGTTGTTGCTGTGATCGTGGTTGTCGGTATTTTGCATTGTGACCACAGCAATCTCGATTTGAAACCAAATCACGGCATTAAGTTTTCTCTCGGTTGTCCTTTATTTGACACATGGTAAGAAATTAATTGTTTTACCTTCAAATTCCGCTCTCTCACATCTCTGCGTTTCATATATCAGGATTCAAACACACCCGTTGTTGGAGATTTCTCTCCTTCCCACGATCGTTAAACCTCCTTTCCGTCCCTCCTCCCATTTCTCTGAGGCAATGCACAATCTATCACTCTCTTTCACATTCATACTGTTCTGTCTGTGCTGCGGTCACTTTTGCTGGGTGAACGGGCCCCAATCCCACCATCGGGACCTCCAAACAAGTCAATCCATTTGAATACCGCGGTTGTGAAATCAATCCGCATGTAGCAGCTTTTACTGACAGAGGACAGAGACAATTGGACAGTCAGGCTCATGGAAAAGACCCAGGCCAGATTTGGGGAAAATAGATTTTACTGGAAAAGATCAGCTTTTATGGCTTTCTGTGTTGCTCTTGTGGTAATTTCACAGGACTCATAATCGAGACACCGAGGTAATAGTCTGAGTACTCGGGCTTGAGCCCCACCATGCCATATTGTAAAATTTGGATTCAGCAAATATCTGCGATGAAGAATCTAATGATTACTATATATCCATTGACAATTGTTGAAAAAAAAATCTGGTTCACTGATGTCATTTCAGGAAGTAACCTGCTGTCTTTACTTGGTCAGGCCTGCATGTGACTTCAGACTCATAACAATATGGTTGAGTCTCAATTGCCCTCTGGGCAATTCAGAATGGGTAATAAATTCTGCTTAGCCAGAATCGCCCTCATAATAATATAGAAATTTTAAAACAAATGTTCTTTAGGCTCAAGCAAGAGTGTTGTGTGCAGTTTTGCAAGTCACATTATAGCAGGGATGTGATCACACTGAGAAAATTGCAGGAGATATTTACCGGGATATTGTTTGGGATGAAGAGTTTCAGTTGTGAAGATAGAGAGGACAGAGTGGAGTGTTTGTCGCAGTGCAAATGAGATGTAGAGGAGACATGATTGAGTTCGGGTATGGACAGGGTTGACTGAACGAGTTTCCCATTGATAGAGCGATCGAGTAGCAGGGGCCAGCGATTTAAGGAGAAAGGCAGAATGGTTTGAGAAGATGGTCGAAACTGCTTTATCAGCCAGTAGGTGGTTGGAATTTGGAATACACTGTCTGCATTTTTCAGAGCGGCAAAAACCCTTAGAACCTGAACAAACATTCAGATTTGAACTTGTGATGCCAAGACATATAAGGCTGGGGATAAACATTGTGAAATGGGATTCAGTTCATTAGGCAGTTGTTTTTGACAAGTGTCGCCACAATTGGTTGAAGGGCCTCCTTTGACACTCTTGTTCTCGGAAGTATAATGGTTTGTGTCCCCGCCTGTCACAGGGCTCAATTCTCCACTGGGGACTGTGTAAATATTTTTAAACTGTCGCTCCATTTCCAAGTTCGGGTATTGATACTTGTCCTTCCATTCTCGATGGGGCATGTCACAGGAAGGACAGTGCTGCCTGAATCAAGTGGGGAATAACAGCAGCTCTCAGGGAGGCAGAGTGTCAGTGAAAGCGCAAACACCTGACTTCTGAAAACTGCACCTTGTTACTGTGTTGGAATGAAAAACTTTCGGCAGACTTGTTCCGAATTGAAGTGTTAATTGGAAGCAGGAAAGTGAAGGAGAAACAGCGTAAAAACATTCAAATATGAGTGCAGAAACATTTCCCGCAGCACGAATCAGATTGTAAAGCACAGAGTAGCGTTTCGATACATTGAATTTGGGTTGATGAGGCTGAGTTACCAGGGTCAAATTGCCCTTTACCTAACGCTACGGGCAATTTTGCACGGCCAATTCACCTGACTTGCACATTTTTGGACTGTGGGAGGAAACCGGAGCACCCGGAGGAAACCCACGCAGACACGGGGCGAACGTGCAAACTCCACACAGTCAGTCGCCTGAGGCGGGAATTGAACCTGGGTCTCTGGCGCTGTGAGGCAGCAGTGCTAGCCACCGTGCCGCCCACATTTCTCAGCCTTTACTTTCACCACATGTAACCTGATGAGGTGACATATCACTCCTCTACAAAATGTGCTGCGAAGACTGAACGATTATGGTGTTGGGTTATTATACTGCTGTGCTCCTCATTCACGAGTTCGAGTCACACTCTGTTTGCTAACTTCACAAACCGCTCCAGCAGTTTTTATTGGCACCTCACACGTCTGGTATACAGTGGATCGAGAATCTTGTTCTTGCCCTTCACTGCACGGCAGACTCAAAAATAATCGACACCACATTAAAGTCGAAATGAAAAGTGAGAGCAGTCATTCTATTCAATTGACGATTAACTTGGTGGAATGAGAAGGAACGCATTTTTCTTTCCGCCCTACATTCCATCTTGTCTTTCTATGAATTTGCATCGAAAGAAAGAAAAACAAATAACAAGAGATCGGGAGCACAAGTTTATCCAGTGGGGTTGTTCATGAGTATCTTAACCTAACACTTCACACAATGATCTGATCAGTATTTCAACCAGTCACTCGGAATTGGAACCGCAGGAAACCTCTCCAATGAAACGAACCTTTCATTCTTTCACAAATTTCTGCTGTGTGTGAATCATACAACGATCCATCATCCAGCGTGATCACTGACTTGCCACCAGTACAAGGTCTACCAACTTTCTTCAGCATTCACAACTTCTGTACACAGCCACCTGTGGTGTGCCCAGTGTCATTTGTTATCCCCAAGTCACAGTAATTTCGACTTCCTGAGTTTATGAACCTTTTTCCTGATCTGTCTGATCTGTTTAGTAAACCTTTTCTATCACTTCATCCCATCCACCCACAATTCTGAATTTATGAATAAAATAAGACGTTAGACAAATGGTAAACAAGTGGAAGTTTGCCATTCAGCCCTTGGAGTCTGCCCCACCATTCAACGAACTCATGGTTAATCAGATAATCTTTAACTCCTTTCTGCTCACTTACCTCGACAAATTTTCATCATCTTTCTGATTAACTATCTGGCACAATTTGAAAACACCCAACGACACAGATGGCACAGATTATTTGGCCCCTGAGCAAAGAGATGACTCCTCATTTCTGAATTAAATGGGCAATATCTAATTCTGAGATTATGTCCTCTGGTGCACTCCTCACAGCATGGGGCAAACCACCTGTCCGTATCTACCCTGTCAAGATTCCACCAATATTGAACGTGTATAATTGGTGTTATATGATTATAGAACACCCCTCCACCTCCTTTGTTTCGAGGAGAATAATCCCAGCCTAACCAATTATTGCACGAAGGTCCATTTTATACAGAGTTGGCAACATCCTCGTAAGTCTCTGCTGTCCCCTGCAGCGTCCTTACATATTATTAAGGCAGGTGGAGAAATTTCGGTAATGAAATGGGTTGAAAATTCAGGCGCAGATGGGAATTGGACCTTGAAATCAGAAAGCGATTGGAATCGGATTGATCCACAAAAGGACCAAATACAGCAATGACAAGTGTGACAAATGAGAATCTAAACATATTCGATTGACATTCAATGGCTTCATTGTAACTGAATTACTCCGTGTAGTCGTCCTGACAGCTAATATTTAGGAGAAATGGAACCTGATCGCGCATAAAAGAAATTGACGACAAAAACATGTCCGTCGGTCGACTTTGTTTGATTATTAACTCAACCCTTGTCTCCGTGAAGCCTACATCGTCCGCAACGCACAAACTAGATGTTGAACAGAACTCTCTCCATTTGCCGAGGTGGGAGCCGCTGAAATACCACTGAAGGAACTGGACACCCTCCACGACAATACAGTCATTTAACTGTACATTGTTCAACGCCTGAATAGTTATTCGCTTAACTGCTGAGGCACAATTGCAGCAGAGTGCGCCAAATAGAATATTCACTGAAGTAAGTCACCCAGGCTTTGTTGACAGAACCTTCAAAGCTCAAAGACGGGCTTTTGCCCGAAACGTCGATTTCGAAGCTCCTTGGATGCTGCCTGAACTGCTGTGATCTTCCAGCACCACTAATCCAGAATCTGGTTTCCAACATCCGCAGTCATTGTTTTTACCTCGCTCAAAGACTGTACCGACTATAACGACAAGGTTGAAGATGCACTGAAACGTCACCATTTATGAATTACCCTCCAAGGCACATACCAGCATGACTTGGAGAGGAAGCAGTGGTAAATTCATTGAGTGGTGAAGCGGTCTTGATGGACAAAGAGTTATACTTGAGCCCTCCACATTTTATTTTACAATTTTGAAAAATATTGATTATCGCATTGACCAGACTTGTGCTCATTCCTTCAGTTGTTTCCGAAACTGGCGTTTGCTAAAGAATGGAATATCATTCTCAGACTGTGGTCAACAAAGAGCCTCTCGTACAACTGATCTCCCTGTCCAACAATCTTCAGAGATCTGTGAATATCTACTCCAAAATCTCTTTGTGCCTGTACACCACTCAGAATCCTCACTGCTATTGTTTCAACTGTCCCAATACATTACCACTTATTGGTTTGGATTCAATTCCATTCGCCGTTTTTCCTTTCCACCTGATTGATACATCCCTGCGATCCCTGATATCATTCATCACAGTCACCTACACGACCAATTGTTGCATAGTCTGTAAACATCTAAACATGACTCCTACAATTAAGTTTGAATTATTGATTTACATCAGGAAACAATGGTACTCCTCTGGAATCAGGCATCCAAGCATGGTTCATTGCTGGATGGGATGAACACCTGCAATAACAGCAGAATCGGACCCTTGCTATCATTTGTAAACCTGATGGTGACTCTGCAGGTTGGTCTCCTGGCTGATTCCTTCTCACATAGGGGAGTGGTGAATGACCTGCCCACATTGCGACTGAGAAAGTGAGTTTACATTTCAGCGGGTAATTGAATCCCTTCCTACAGACCCCGCCCCCATGGACCTGACTTCATGGAGGCGTGGGTATCATTCTCTCTATTTAGTTTGGATAATCAGCTGAATTTGAGACCACGCTGAGACGATTCCCATTTTTCCCCGTCATCCATGCATCTTTTTTATCCTTCCTTATTCTCCCACGGAGTGTGGCCATCATAGTCTGAACAACATTTGTTGTTCATCCTTAAATCTCCTTGAACATGAGTCAGAGGGAATTTATGGGTGAACCGTACTATTGTTGGTCTGTAGTTATATGTTGGCAGGTCTCGTTAAGGACGACAGATTTCCCTTTTGAAGGGAGATGAATGAATGGGTTTTCAGCAAAGTAAAACTTTTTGTCATTCTTCCTCTGAGCGGGTTTATATTCCAGATTTTATTCATCGAATCTAATTGCCTGCAGCTGCCATGCTCCAGTCTCCAAGGGTTGAAAGCCGAAATATCGCCATTACAATTGCAGATGACACGAAGATTGGTGGATTAGCAGAAAGCATAGGGGACTGTCAAAGAATGAAGGAGAATATAGATAGACAGGAGAGTTGAGCGGAGAATTGGCAGATGGAGTTGTATCCAGGCAAATGTGAGTTGATGCATTTTGGGAAGTCTAATTCTCGAGCCAAGTATACGGTAAACGGAAGAGCCTTGGGTAAAATTGCTGAGCAGAGAGATGTGGGAATTCAGGTTCTTTGTACCCTGAAGGTGGCTGCACAGGTGGATCGAGTGGACAAGAAGGCATATGGCATGCTTGCTTTCATCGGACCAGGCATTGATTATAAGAGCTGGAAGGTCATGCTAAAATGTACAAGATTTTGGTTCAACCGCATTTAGAATGCTGTGTACAGTTCTGGTTGCCAAATTACCAAAACGATGTGGACGTTTAGGAGAGTGTGCAGAGAAGGATTATGACGATGTTGCCACGTATGGAAGATGATAGCTCTGAAGAGAGGTTGAGTAGGTTCCGTTTGTTTTCATTAGAAAAAACGAGATTGAGGGGGACCTGATTGACGTCTACAAAATCATGAAGGGTATAGCCAGGGTGGATAGAGATAAGCTTTTTCCCAAGATGAGGGATTCAATAATGAGAGGTCACGTGTTCAAGGTGAAAGTTGAAAGGTTTAAGAGATATAGTCATTGGAAGTATTTTACACCGAGGGTGTTAGGTGCCTGGAACGTGTTGCCAGCAGAGGTATTAGACGCAGGCACGGTAGATTCATTTCCGGTGTGCTTGGACAGGTGCATGTGTCGGAAGAGTGCAGAGGGATACAGATGCTTTGGAATTGGGTGAAAGGTTCAGACAATGGATTTGGATCAGCTCAGGCTTCGACGTCCAATTGGCTGTAAATTTTCTCTGTTCTTTGTTCTAATTTGTTCACTACTCTGTCAACTTCATTCTACATTGCTGCATCTCAGAGAATTATATTGTCAATTCTAATTATCACAGAGGGAATTAGAATAAGACATGTGGCTGTGTCGGAATGAAAGTGATGTACGCTGGTCTGGAGTGTTTACTGGGAGCAAGAGGCTGATGTGGAGACGATGTGTTCAAAAACAGCTCTTACTGTCAAAGTAACAAAACAGCGCATTGTTAAGGAAAATTTCAGAGAATGCTTTCAATTGATCGACCTCTCGCTGAAGGCTCAAGCACGCTTCAGATGAGCCAATCGATACAAAAGTTCTGTGCTTTTGCACCATTATAGTAAGGATGCAGTACAACAACACCCAACGCTGAGTCAGTCTACTTGTACAGATATTGACCTCTAGAAACAATTTGCTACATTCCCGCTCTTATGGCTCTTTTCATTACAGCGGCTTCTGTTCTTCATGGAATCTGATTCAGCAGATCTTGTCACTGACTCATTTCTGTGTCTGTGTTCAGATCATGTGAGCAGAATATCACAGTCCATATCCCAGAAGTCAGACAATACTCAGGGAACCGTACTCTGCTCTTGATCATTTCATGAACACCAGGAAGAAATATCATCAAAATTTACTCACCTGTTTTTCAAAAGCAAGATAAAAAAATCCAGGTTTCTGCTTTTGTTGTCACACGGACCAAGATTGTAAATGCTGGAACCAGTTGAGACTGTCCACTCTCCCACATCCATTTTCTCCCCAGGAGGTGTTAAGACGATGGTCTGAATCGGATTCTTCTAAAAAGAGAATCTTTTTATCCATTGATTTCTGGTTTATGAGCCCACCAGGCTCCCGCTGGCCTCTGTCTTAGCACTGACCACAGCGGTTTCCCGCAGTCTTCAGCTTTTTGTAGCATGTACCTTCGAGGATGACATCAAAAGATATTCACTGTTACTGTGTGGTACTCTACCAATAGAGACAGCTCTACCAATGGAGGCAGCTCAGTCCGCGGGGATGGGGCAAACAGCACCATCTCGCGAGGGGAAATTCTGCAGTGTGTCCTGCGGATCAGATACAGTGAACTTTATCATTCAGATCACACCAGAGTGAGAGCGCTCGAAAAGTCTAATTGGTCACTGGCACCTGTGTCAGCTCGGGAATTACAAAATATTGGTTAAAGCGGAAACACTGGATTTTGGATCAGGTTTCAAGCGTTTACGTGAGGCAGGAAGCAGAAAAAGATACACTGTGAAGCGATTGAGATCTGACTACAGGAGCAGCAACTAGGTTGTACAGTGCAGAGGAGAGCTTTGAAGTACTGAATTCTGATTGATGGGCCGATCATACTTTCACTTGGCCACGCTGCTACAGAAGATAATATGTCAGTGTCTCTCGGAATTGTAATGTCGCAGGCAAATATCGATGTTACACTGCTGGAAATTCCTTTTTTCCAATGTGTAGGCAGTCTGTGTGTAAAATAGCTTAAATATTGAACCCTTTCTCATAACTAATTCCACTCCATCTCAGTGTGTTGTATTTTCTCCTTTCCACTTTACCTGTCATTGTGCCTACACTGAAATTGATTTGCTCCTTCTGCATGTCTTTAACAGTCTGGGTGATATGATGCTGTTGTACTGATCTGACAGAATTTTCCACTTCACTTCAGCCCGCCCTAACTTCGCTATCTGATACCATTCCCGTTGTTTAGGTGTTAAGCGCTCGTCTCAGATCCAGCCTGCCCTCACCCAAAATAAACGCAAAACTCAGTCACACTGTGATCACTGCAATCCAGTGATTATTCCTAGGAGAAAGTTAGGACTGCAGATGCTGGAGATCAGAGTCGGGAGTGTGGTGCTGGAAAAGCACAGCAGGTCAGTCAGCTTCCGAAGAGCAAGAGTGTCCACGTTTCAAGCATAAGCCCTTCACCAGCAGTAAGGCATGTGATACGGGACTGAGAGATAAATGTTAGGGGTTTGGGGTTGGGGGGAGTTAGCTGGGAAAGCGATAGTTGGATGAAGGTGCGGGAGAAGTTGATAGGTTAGAAGGAGCAGTGATAGAATAGACCCAGTTGGCGGTGCCAAGTTTGAGGCTTAGGACTTGGGGGAAGAGAAAGAGACACTGTTCAAATCCAGACTTATCCCGTGAGGTGACAGAGTCCCAAGGTGGAATGTACGGCGTTCCTCCTCCAGGTATCGGCTGGTTATGGTTTGGCGGTGAAGGAGGCCCAGGACCTGTACGTCTTTGATGGAGTGGGAAGGGGAGTTGAAGTGCTCCGTCACGGGATGGTGAAGTTGGTGGGTCCGGGTGTCCCAGAGATATTCTCTGAAATGATCTGCAAGAAGGTGTCCTGTCCCCCTGACGTGGAGGAAACCACACTGAGGGCAACGGATGCAGTAGATGACATTGAAAGCGGTATAGGTGAATTTCTAACGGACGTGGAAGGATCTCTTGGGGCCTTGTACGGAGATGAGTGGAGTGGTGTGGGTGCTGATTTTACCCTTCCTGCGGTGGCATCGAAAGAGGCCAGTAGTGGAGTGTGGGCTTATTGGGGGTTTTAGACCCGTTGGGGGATTCTGAGAGGGAATGGCCTTTTCAGAATCATAATAGCGGTTGGGAGGGAAATGTATATCTGATGGTGGGGTCTGTTTGGAGATGGCACAAGTGGTGGAGTATGATGTGTTTTATACGGAGGTTCGTGGGGTAAAAGTTGAGGACCATGGGGTTCTGTCCTTGTTGCGGGAGGGGTCGGGTTCAAGGACGGTGGTGTGTGCAGTGGAGGAGATACAGTGGAGGGCATCGTCAATCACGTGGGAAGGGAATTTGCGATTATGGAAGAAGGAAACCAACTGGGACTTTCTGATGTGGAATTGGTCATCCTGGGAAAAGATGTGGTGAAGGCGGAGGAATTGGGAATAAGGGATGGCGTTTTTACACGAAGTGTGTTGGGAGGAGGTGTAGTATTGGTAGCTGTGGGAGTCGGTGGACTTGCTGTATATATCTATAATTAGTCATTCCCTTGAGATGTTGATAGACGGGCCCGGGGAGGGGAGGGAATTTGCCAAGATGAACCAGATGAATTTGAGGTCGGGCTGAAAAGTGTTGGTAACGTTGGACGAACTGTTCAAACTCCTCGTGGGATCATGCAGTGGCGCCAATGCATTCATCAAAGTAGTGGAGGAACAGGTGGAAAGAGGTGCCAGTGTAACTGCGAAAGACGGGCAATTCCACGTATCTGACAAAGAAGCAGGCATAGCTAGGTCAAATGCGGGTGCCCATGACGACCCCTTTGGTTTGGAGAAAATGGGAGGATTGGAAGGAGAAGTTGCTGAGGTTGAGGACTAGTTCAGCCAGGTGGAGCAGGGTGTCGGTGGAAGGGTACTAGTTGGGATGGGGTGAGACGAAGAAACAGAGGGCATGGAGACATTCGTCATGGCAGATGGATGTGTACAGGGACTGGACGTCCAAGGTTAAGATGACGCATTGTGGGCCAGCGAAACAAACATCTTGGAGGAGATGAAGTGCATAGGTGGTGTCACGAACGTAGGTGGGGATTTCCTGGACTGGGGAGATAGGAAGGTTTTGAGATAGGAAGAGATGAGTCGGGTCGGACAGGCGCAGTCTGAGACAGAAGAATTAAGAACCGAGGTAGAAATGCGGAGTGTGGGGTTCATGTAAAATGAGGTTGGAGACTGTGGATGGATGATTCCCCAGACGTGATGAGATTGTGATTGTCTGGGAGATGATGGGAGGTGAGGCTGTGATCGGAGAAGTAGGAAGAGTTGTCTGCAAGTTGGCGCCTGGCTTCAACAGTGTGCCTCACGCCGACTCACAAGCATCATTCCTGATGAAGGGCTTACGCCTGAAACGTCCATTCTCCTGCTCCTCGGATGCTGCCTGACCTGCTGTGCTTTTCCAGCTTCACACTTTCGATTCATTCATTATTGTGGTTTCATTTCACATTACCAGGTCCGTGCTGTCTGTTTGCCTCCAGAAAGCACCGTTCTCATAACGTGCTGCAACATCTGCCAATCTCAAAAATAAACTGAAATTGCAGTAAAACCTCAGCAGAGCTGGCAGCATTTGTGCAGATGAATCACAGTTAACGTTTCAGATCCACTGGGTCCGTCCCTCCACAGATTCTGGCAGACTTTCTGAACTTTTCCAGCGACCACTGTTTTTGTTTGATTTTCAACATCGGCGGTACCTTCGCTTTGTTTTCTTATTTTCTACGAATATGATTTGGCTCAAGATTATGTTAAATGTTTTGAATATGACTACGATCGAATGGCCAGATTGCACCAGCCCGCTACTGCTACTTGGTTCACGTGACCAATGCCTTTCCACTTGGTCACCGTGCCCTACAGCTGCACAGTACATAAATTAACAAAATTATGGTATTCTCTCAGATTGGTAATCAGGAGCGAGATTGTTTGAATTGTTGAAACAGTAAGATAAACTGAACAAATACAGGATATTAAATGGAGAACCATAAGGGAAAGGGAGATCAGTGAATGATAGTGTTCTGGCAAAATTTAAATGTCATTGCTCAAGATTCCGAAAATGCTATCATTCACAAACATACCACAATTTGGAATTAGGACAAGCAATGCAAGCAGATTGCAAAATTTTAATCTGAAACCCTTGCTGCAACTGCTTTAGTTTGAATGAACGCATACATGGGCTTCAGTGCTGTAATGATCTCCTAAACTGTCGAAGGAAATCCTTGACTTCGAGAATACGTGGAGAAAGTTTACTGATACATCGCAGTAATGGCAGGACTATCCTCTGGAAGCATATAAGTACAATTATTCAATGCTCCATGGAGTTTCGATTAAGAGGTGAAGGGAATGTCTCCTCTCACAAATTAATAATTCAGTAAAACTCAATACAGGGACACATGAATTGATTAACAAAGTGGGCAAGAACACGGACATACGTAACAATAGCTACGATAATTACTATGTAGAAAGTGTTGATTTCAGATCCACTGTGGCATTTCGTAATGATATTTACTGTCCAGAATCAGTCTGCACTGGGATGACGAGAGCTCGACTGTGATGTAGTTGAACTTCAGTTACCATTCAGAAATAGCTGAGACTCACTCGGGTCATGGAGATTTTGAGAAATTATATTTAAAAAGCAAAGAGTTCATCACGTAACTGTGAAATCTTTCGGTCACCCTCAGTGGGAGCTTTGTGTGTAATCCTTGTCCTCATTCTCCATCAAAGACATGTGAAGAGGTTAGAAAAGGCACAGACACTGCTTACTGAATATCAAGATATTAGGAAGCCCAGAGATGGGGTTTCCCGAGACATAAAGACATCAGAAAGAATAGAAATGGTTTCATCGGCATGATAGACAGAATGAAGGAGTTTATTCACGAGTTGTGGAAATGCTGGACGAGAAACACTCAAGTTTAAAAGCAAACAAAAGAGATTTTCACATAATGTGTGGTTTGAAGTGACTAAATCGGGGAAATTCCCTCTTTCGAGTCAAGCAACAACTTTAGTTAGAGCTTCAAAACTATTAGTGAATGATTAAGAAAAGATTGGATGAGAGTTTCTTCCACTCAATAAAGTTACTGAAATCCTGAATGACTTTCCAGAAATAAAACGTACATTTCTGATTTAGTAGTGTTTTAAAAGACGCACGAACAAACGGACGAGGAAGGAATTTAACATTGAAAGAAAGAAAACGTGTGGGTGTGGTTTAATTTCGAAGTTAATTGTTTTCAGACACAAAGGCCATTTCATGAACACGTTCACCTGAATAAGACTGAGTATAAAAAGTTCATGGATTTGAAAGGTATAGCGTATTATTCAAGGTGAAGCATTCTAAATGGGGCTGATATCATAAAATAATTGCAGGCAGAAGTTGCATCCTAATGGGTAGCAATTGAATCGTCACTTGAAGACGCAACACCTATTTTAAACATTTGATCACATTCATATGATATTGGGTGTATATCACACTTTCTTATCTCCACCACCAAGTAGACCCTGTCTTTTTTGTATTTTTAACCCTCTGTACTTTTCTGCAGCACACCAATTCAGCTGAAAGATGCTCAGACTATAATTGACGGTCCTATGCGATCAGTCTATTTTTTTTTTGATTATTACAATGACCATTGCGAGTTTGCAACAAACCGCATAACATGAAACCAGATCAACATCGGTTTTCTCGGAATTTATCGCAGTGCACATGGGAAACGTCATCCATCTACTAATAAATCACCTTCGGCTCTCTCCCCACACTTGTCTCTTCAAGTTTTAAATATTTGTAGTATGTTTGTTGATCAAGGTGTCATTATCCAGAAAAGGTCGTTTCTCAATCCACAAAAACTGGTACTTTTCCATAAACTTGACTTTGCTCAATATCACCTTCCATCCGTACCTCTGAACACGACGACAAATCGAAGCTGCTCCATGTGATGCTCAAACTTAAAACTTCGGCAGAGCACAGCCCACGATACTGGCACAGGGATACCTTGCACTCGTCACCTGCAGCATTGAAGCGACACATTAATGCTTACCTCCACATTCCTGGCTGTACCTTAACGGTAAGGAACCGAGCTTCTCTGATTCCATAGCTGTTGACTGGCATGATGCGATCTTCTTCACCAGTGGTTCTGACCCCGTTTGAGGAATGTGGTGAGCTACTCATTGCAAAGATGGGTAGTTTGTTGAAATGTACAAATTCAACATTTGCATTGCCTGACCCATGAGCCTTTTATTTTGTTTTTCATCGGTAGAAATGTTCAAATCGTCATCTTGAACAGACTCAATGATAGATCTCCATTGTGTCTCTGGCATCAAATTCCAAAGTGTAAACCACTCTGAATTCTTCCACCACAGTCTGCTATTTGGGAAGAGTTCATGTTATGGGAAATGCACTTCCCCGTGTGTCAACTGCTGCTCCCAGCATGCGCTCTGGAACTGCACTCATTTTCCTTCTGACATTTGCTCACTGTGTTGCTGTGATCATACAGTGACTTGGTGTCGTAAAGCCCAGGAAAATGATACAGATCAAGGTTTTTGCATTGTTGAATTTAGTTGTCAGTTTAGCCTTATTTCGGATTTTGAAATTGTCTGTCCTGTACGCAAGGGCGTGTCAAAAATATCTGAGCAGAAGAAAGATGTTCCCAATAATGACACTGAGCACTATGCACTCTCCTCCAGTTTGTAAAACGATTCCTCACACACAACTTTACATCTCCTGCTGTCACCGGCTCTCCACTCCATTGACTTCAAATCTTCACAGAATTCAACAGATCTTGTTGCATAGCCATTTCTTCATTTTTGCTCTGATCACTGTGAGCAGAGTGTCACAGTGGGAGTGCGCTTGCCCCACACCCAGAGGTCAGACGATACTCTTGGAACCATACTGTGCTATTTATCATTTCACCAATACCAAGGAGAAATAGCTATGGTGTGCATAATTTACGCAATTCACTTATTCATAAGATCAGACAGATGCCCGCACAGCTGACGAGGTGGCCGAGAGGTTAAGGCGATGGACTGCTAATCCATTGTGCTCTGCACGCGTGGGTTCGAATCCCATTCTCGTCGCTGTTACTGACTATTTTCAATGTTGCTGTTTTTGGATGATCACATCTGTCTTATTGAAATTGGAACTCCAATAGTGTGTTTATATGCATCGACGCTATTATAAAGTTTCAAAGAATAATTTGATTTTGTTGCCTAAACTGCATTGAAATGTAGATTGAGTTGGAATAGTTAAAAGGAACTCCATTTTCTTTTCCAAGTCAATTACCGTGAACTTTTATTGTCTGAGTAGAGATCCAGGAAAACCAAATAACGAGAGATGCGAGGTGCATGTTTATGCAGTGGGATTCTTAATAAGTGTTTTGTCAGATGAAATCTGTAGCAGGTTGGGTAGAAGTGATTCACCTTGGTGAAAAGAGCACAGAGAGACAGCACAAAACAATGGAGAATTTTCAAAAGTGGCAGGGGCTGGGTGTAGGAGCCCCCAATAACTGGCTGTAAATGCACAGTAGAGAATTACCGATGTGGGTGCCGTGCATGGGCAGGGACAGACTTACACATTGGTCTCATCCTTTCCCTTGCTCTAGCCATTGGTGAAGGCTGGACATAAGACACATATAAACAAAAGATGTGGGAAACAAGCTCCCTCTCGTTATACACACTTGATGCATCACATTGAACTATGAAAAAACTGGAGAAGTCAGCAAGTTAACTACAGGGACTGAATCTAAACTGTGGGTCAATAACCGCAGATTAATGCAGCATAAACATGAAATGATTGCAAGAGTCTTTAAACACGTCATTAACAGACGTTTCGTTCTAATACCCGTGTGGCTGAATGAAGCAGCAGTGAATCCCACTTTTACCCACAGTCTTAAGCACGCAGACACATTTCCCCAAGAGGGACGCAGGCCTCTGGAGAAAACAAGCAGAAAGTAAGATTTCACCCACTTGGCTGATATTGTCCCATTTCAGACTTCAACACCAGTGTCCAGTTACAGCAAAGAAAGAAAGCATTAAGCCTCTCCCGTCCCAGTGTTCCTGACCCATTCTTTCCCCATCACTCTGTAGTTTGTACTTTTTCACCTCGTTCTTGCTGCAAAACGGATCATTGCTCACGCCCGTTTTTTTCCTGTCTTGCCGAACCGTAACACTTGATGTCTTTGCTGCTTGAAGATCTGCCAATCTCAACCTGGGTACACC